>NC_079193.1:57454831-57754831 GCF_029499605.1 Hyla sarda | reverse complement strand
AAAAGAAACGAACTTCCTCTGGAGCATACAGCAGCTGATAAGTACTGGAAGGATTAAGATTTTTACAAAATGTAAAATCTGTTTAATTTTCTGGCACCAGTTGTGAGAAAATGTAAGAAAATGTTGGCTGAGTTTAGATGGGGTCTGAATTTATTTAGGTTCTTGGGCCTGAGGTGTGAAATAAATGCAGGACTGAAATGTGGACTGAGTTTAATGTAAGGGTCTAAAAATAATTTCAGGGTCTGCACTGGGGTGTAATATTAACATAGTGGTGTATTCCAGTCCCTAAAAACACAGAACAACTGTCTGATTGTCAGGGTCTGAGAGATCAAGAGGTCAGAACCCCCGAATCACTGGAACGGGTACCAATTCTTCCTGGTAAATGCAACGGTGTGTCGCGATGATCTCCATTCCTAGTCTGAGTTTTTTGAGCAATGTACTCAGATACTGTATCTCAATGTACTCAGCTACAGGCATGGACAAAGTCCAGTGAGTGAGGGTGGGCTAGCACTCCTCTGGGTGTCTGATAGGACAGGAGAGAGCACAGAGGAGTACTATCAGACAGGAGAGAGCACGGAGGAGTACTATCAGACAGGAGAGAGCACAGAGGAGTCCTATCAGACAGGAGAGAGTACAGAGGAGTGCTATCAGACAGGAGAGAGCACAGAGGAGTACTATCAGACAGGAGAGAGCACAGAGGAGTACTATCAGATAAGAGAGAGCACAGAGGAGTCCTATCAGACAGGAGAGAGGACAGAGGAGTACTATCAGACAGGAGAGAGCACAGAGGAGTACTATCAGATAAGAGAGAGCACAGAGGAGTGCTATCAGACAGGAGAGAGAACAGAGGAGTACTATCAGATAAGAGAGAGTACAGAGGAGTACTATCAGATAAGAGAGAGCACAGAGGAGTCCTATCAGACAGGAGAGAGGACAGAGGAGTACTATCAGACAGGAGAGAGAACAGAGGAGTACTATCAGATAAGAGAGAGCACAGAGGAGTACTATCAGACAGGAGAGAGCACAGAGGAGTCCTATCAGACAGGAGAGAGAACAGAGGAGTACTATCAGATAAGAGAGAGCACAGAGGAGTCCTATCAGACAGGAGAGAGCACAGAGGAGTACTATCAGACAGGAGAGAGAACAGAGGAGTACTATCAGATAAGAGAGAGCACAGATGAGTGCTATCAGACAGGAGAGAGAACAGAGGAGTACTATCAGATAAGAGAGAGCACAGAGGAGTACTATCAGACAGGAGAGAGCACAGAGGAGTCCTATCAGACAGGAGAGAGAACAGAGGAGTACTATCAGATAAGAGAGAGCACAGAGGAGTGCTATCAGACAGGAGAGAGCACAGAGGAGTGCTATCAAACAGGAGAGAGCACAGAGGAGTGCTATCAGACAGGAGAGAGCACAGAGGAGTGCTATCAGACAGGAGAGAGCACAGAGGAGTGCTATCAGACAGGAGAGAGAACAGAGGAGTACTATCAGATAACAGAGAGCACAGAGGAGTTCTATCAGATAAGAGAGAGCAGAGAGGAGTGCTATCAGACAGGGGAGAGCACAGAGGAGTACTATCAGATAAGAGAGAGCACAGAGGAGTACTATCAGACAGGAGAGAGAACAGAGGAGTACTATCAGATAAGAGAGAGCACAGATGAGTACTATCAGACAGGAGAGAGCACAGAGGAGTACTATCAGACAGGAGAGAGCACAGAGGAGTGCTATCAGATAAGAGAGAGCACAGAGGAGTACTATCAGATAAGAGAGAGCACAGAGGAGTTCTATCAGATAAGAGAGAGCACAGAGGAGTGCTATCAGACAGGAGAGAGCACAGAGGAGTACTATCAGATAAGAGAGAGCACAGAGGAGTACTATCAGACAGGAGAGAGAACAGAGGAGTACTATCAGATAAGAGAGAGCACAGATGAGTACTATCAGACAGGAGAGAGCACAGAGGAGTACTATCAGACAGGAGAGAGCACAGAGGAGTGCTATCAGACAGGAGAGAGCACAGAGGAGTGCTATCAGACAGGAGAGAGCACAGAGGAGTGCTATCAGACAGGAGAGAGAACAGAGGAGTACTATCAGATAACAGAGAGCACAGAGGAGTACTATCAGATAAGAGAGAGCACAGAGGAGTGCTATCAGACAGGAGAGAGCACAGAGGAGTACTATCAGACAGGAGAGAGAACAGAGGAGTGCTATCAGACAGGAGAGAGCACAGATGAGTACTATCAGACAGGAGAGAGCACAGAGGAGTACTATCAGACAGGAGAGAGCACAGAGGAGTACTATCAGACAGGAGAGAGAACAGAGGAGTGCTATCAGACAGGAGAGAGCACAGATGAGTACTATCAGACAGGAGAGAGCACAGAGGAGTGCTAGCCCACCCTCACTTACTGGACTTTGTCCATGTCTGTGTTTCAGCTTGGTCAAAGCCCTGATTTTATAAGCCATGATTTCTATAAAAAGGACATAAAATTGTCTTATGAAGTATATTAGAAAGGGTAATGTCTTGCCATGATGTACAAAATATAAAAAGTTTTTGTATCTGACAGTGCCCATTTAAGAGTCCACCATTGCCTGTTTATAGCTAAATTCTCTAAAAAAAATTCCCCCACGTCAAACATAACCCTACTGAATCTTTATTATCAGTTTTGAAATAAGTAAATGATGTCAGCTACAAAGTTATTCATCTAATTTCCTACTAACAACACTTACAAAATATTGAATAAACTCTTATCATAAATAAAAAAAAATGCACTGCTTTAAATTGTAATAGATTTTACATCCTATTTGTCTGGAGGGACTGTAGCGTGAAGACATTTATTAGTGTTTCAATAATGTGCAGCCACTCATCTATGCTTTCAATATAATTACTAAAGATGTGTTTAATGGCTTCTGAAGCTGAAAAGAGGAACATCAAACAGCCACCGGGAGAAAAACAGAATAATAAATAAATGAGGGATCGGGGCCAAGGTAGATGCAAAGAATAATCAAGATGTTCACACTCAGGAGAAATGCATTGGTGATGGCACTGCTGCTATTCCTATAATACACTTGTAGAGGTAGATGCATTCACATGGACTCACAGAGTAGTATTTTACTGCATTAGAAAAAGGACTAGATTAGTGCAAGATTATCAGAGGTTAAGGGTTAAACATTAGGTTGCATTGCAGTTGCATCAAGGTTTGTAACTGTATCACGTCAGACAGGCAACTTAATTGTGTGTTTTCAGTCTAGGGGGCCCATTCACACTATGGAAGTTCCATGTGAAATTTCGCTCAGAAATCTTACTTGGGAATTCCACTGCATGAAAATAACATTAGTGTAAATAGTTTTTTTCTGTGACCCATTCACTGCAGACATTCTGAATTCCAAACATGTTTACTCTTTCGGTGGAGTTCTACACGGACTGTTTTGCTATCAATGGTGACAGCGCAGGTCCACACGGACCTAGTGCCAATGGATTTTGCCAGTGCCCATTGCAGAATGAGCTGTTATAAATTAGGACATAGAGACTACATAAACCACAATACTACAGTGGTTTCTCACCCTTAGGATTATTTGGATGATCTTAGCAATGTTGACAAAAATGCTACAACAAAATATGCATACTTTATTACTATATAACCAGTCATCAGGTTAGAAATGTGGCACAAAACTTTTAAGTTTCCCTGTGCCCGGGCTGCAAAAATAAAAACTTTAACTCACCCTCCTACGTTCCCCCGTTGCGCCGGTATTGGCGTCCCGTTCCTCTGGTGCTGCTCGGCTCCCTTCTTCTTAGGCTCGGAACATCACACTGCAGTCAGTGTCTCACCAGCCGCAGCAATGTCCCGCCTCGGCCGGTAATAGGCTGAACGCACTGTCATGTAAGGAGCCGGCCCGAGCTCCCTACATGACTCACATACATGACTTACATAGAGCTCAGCCTATCACCGGCCGAGCCTAAGAAGAAGGGAGCCAAGCAGCACCGGAGGAACGGGAGGCTGATACAGGCGCAACGGGGAAGTGTAGGAAGGTGAGTTCAAGTTTTTTTTTTTTAGTTTTCGCGGCCTGTTCACAGGGAAACTTAAAAGTCCTGCACCGCAGTTCTCCTTTAAACCCTTAATGACGTAGGGCATAAATGTACGTCCTGGTGCGGTGGTACTTAACGCACCAGGACATACATTTACGTCCTATACATGTTCATGAGCATCGGAGCGATGCTTGTGTCATGTGCGGCATGTCCCGGCTGCCGACAGCAGCCAGGGACCAGCCGGTAATAACTGACATTGACGATCGCGCGGATGTCCACCATTAACCCCTCAGATGTCGTGATCAATACAGATACGGTCACTAAAATGGATGATTGGATCGCACGCAGCGCTGCCGCGGAGATCCGATCATCCAGAACAGCAGTCCCTCACCTGCCTCCGCTGCCTTCCACGGGTCTTCTGCTTCCGCTGCCTTCCACGGGTCTTCTGCTCTGGTCTGAGGTCGAGCAGACCAGAGCAGAAGATCGCTGATAATACTGATCAGTGCTATGCCCTATGCATAGCACTGAACAGTATTAGCAATCAAATAATTACTCTAAATAGTCCACTATCAGGACTATTAAAGTGTAAAATAAAAAATAAAAAAAAGTAACAAAAATGTGAAAAATCCCCTCCCCCAATAAAAAATTTTATTGTTCCATTTTCCCCATTTCATCCCCAAAAAGTGTAAAAAATTAAAAGTTAATAAACATATTTGGTATCACCACTTGCATAAATATCCGAACTATTAAAATATAATGTTAATAATACTGTATGGTAATCGGCGTGAACGTAAAAAAATAAATCCAAAATTGCTGCTTTTTTTATAACATTTTATTTTTAAGATAAAACATGTATTAAAAGTTTTATATATGCAAATATGTTATCAATAAAAATTACAGATCACAACACTAAAAACGAGCCCCATACCGTCACTTATACGGAAAAATTAAAAAGTTATAGGTCTTCAAAATAGAGGGATTTTAAATGTACTAATTTGGTTAAAAAGTTTGCAACTTTTTTTAAGCGCAACAGTAATAGAAAAGTATGTAATGATGGGTATCATTTTAATCGTATTGATCCAAAGAATAAAGAACACATGTAATTTTTCCCGTAAATTGTACGGCGTGAAAAGGAAACCTTCCAAAATTTGCTAAATTGCGGTTTTCTTTTCAATTTTCCCCACACAAATAGTATTCTTTGGGTTGTTCCATACATTTTATGGTAAAGTGAGTGATGGCATTACAACGGACAACTGGTCACGCAAAAAACTAACCCTCAAACTAGTCTGTGGATGAAAATATAAAAGAGTTATATTTTTGAAGGCGAGGAGGAAAAAAACGAAAACTTTAAAATAAAATTGTCTCAGTCCTTAAGGCCAAAATGGGCTGAGTCCTTAAGGGGTTAAAGGCTGAGATTGCAGATGCCATAACAAGAGGTCCATTTCCTATAAGTGCTTGGAATCAATTCTCTCCTTCATTATAAGACTTAGGAAGTTTTTGCACATGGTTCTTAGGGAAAAATTACCATTAGGGTGCATGTCGTGTCTTTTGCATAAATCCATTGTAATGAAACAAGCAAATGTTAACAGTGACACCCTACAATGGTCGGTCATGTAAAATAATTTCAGGGTAAAAAAAACCACTATAATCCCTTTTAATCACAGCACAAAAACTGTGACAAGTTAAAAACCCGCTGTAAGCAAAGGCGCGGCGGCCCATTAATGAGCAGTAAAGCACACATGGTATCTTATATGAAGGGATAATGAAAGCAATTTATGGGAAAATTAAAATATGATTAAGAATGGCAGATTATAGCGCGGTCCAGATGCAGAAAGAAAGCAACCAACACGTAACCAGACTCTCATTAATTTGGAAACCTTATGAAATTGGTTTCCTTTCTCTGACAGGTTTTAATATAACGTATCTAAACTAATAGACAGCGTATGTAGCCCAAATGCACAGAAGCCCTCTGAGAAATATAGAAGCGGAATATAATACTGGAACATGTCCATATGCAAAATCAGGTAATGTGAAATCAGCGTATGCCCTGCCAGCTAGGACATATTGTTACATTGACTTCTTAAGCAGCATCAACACCAAACTCAATAAGAAATCATAACCTGATATAGGTAACTCAAGATATTCCGTAGATACTAAACTTTTCATTCATAGTTCTTTTCATTCATCTGGTTTTTTTATTCAAATGTCACTTTATTTTTACAAACTTTTGACATTTCATCCAGACATATCAAAAGTTTAGATTGCACCAGGTCTCAGTCCTAAGACCCACTGCGATTGGGAGTTATAGCTTGGGAAGCAAACAGCAGTGGCCACCTGATCCGACTGATGTACTTCATTATAGTCTATAGAGACCATCAGTTGGAAAAGGTGGCCAGCTGCGGAGTGAAGCACACTGCCAAGCGCTTCACCTGGCTATAGCTCACAATGGCAGTGGGTCTTAGGACACTCTGCCATCTAAACTTTGTTTAAAAATATAACAGTAATGCTTTAAAGAAGTATTACAGTTATTTATTGTTAGTTAGAGGTTAAATTTTTTTTTACTGATATTTATTTTTATTTCTTTGATATATGCTTGCTATGTTTATTGTATTGCATCCTTCAATTTTTACTTCTAAAGCTTGCTATTCGCATTAGATAAATGTCTGCCTCCCAAATTTTTGCAGATCTGGACGACCAAATAATGTGTATAGGGGCCTCCTGACAACTAGGCATAACAACCATACTTTGTCGGACCCAGCCAGCCCAGAATTACGGCACTGTATGTCGATATTCCACCAAAATGTACCACCATATACCGTCAACGTGTTTCGTTGCTAGGTAATAAGCAATGTCCTCAGAGAGGTATGATAGAAAGACATAACCATGATGTCATATTGACTAAAATGACAATGATCACTTGGTAACAAAACCACAATAGTAATGACCAATTATAATTCTGTTATATTTGATTTTGGCATATGGCAGCAGGCACAGAACACAGTGGTGTTAAAAAACAAACATTCCTGTAAGAAAATTTGTATAGTGCCATATCTGCATTAATCCTTACAGTCAGGACCCTCACATGACCGCACCATAATACGGTTCTGAAGGGAAGGATGAAGAAAGAACAAAACCTGGAATTTAAAATCTATGTTTATTGAAAGTTATTAAATATTTACAACCAGACTGGGGACTATTCTAGTGTGTCCAGGATGTGCTTAATAACTTAACTTTTATTAATCCGCTTAAAAGATAAAAAAAATTCTGTCCAAGTGATGCAAAATCAATTTATAGCATCTCTGTGCACCATTGTTGCACTATTAGTGCCGTCTGGGTGCGTCCCCTTTAAATACTTACCTTACCATACTTCTGCATCTAATTCAACTAACAATGCATGGTACATATAACTTGGTATCTATTTGTATATTCATCCTAGCTGTATAGTGCATATCTAGTCATAGCTTCTAGTATCCATGTTCTGGATCCTCCTTACCTATTACTTACCTAACTGATCATAATTAACACATCAGGTCATAACGCCGGCGACTGCCTGTGTTTTGACAGCGCGGCGTGAGTTTGTTTACAACTGCGGCGCACGCCCCCCATATGCGTCATAGGGGGCGGTGCGCCCCGCGCTGTATAAGGGCGGCTCAGCTGACGGATATGACGTCAGACGCCATCACTCTCTGCACGAGGGGAGTACGGCCGGACAACTCCGGCTCCCGGTTACCTGCGGGACTGCGTCTGCATGAACCAGCAGACCAGCGAATCGTGAGTAACAGACAGACTATCTGAGTATAGTACTGACCTTTCATTCACAGGTCCAAGTTCTGAAAAGCGGTTTTTGTTTTCTTTGCAGGTGGATTAAAGATTCCTGGCTGCATACTTCATTGCTGGCAGTAGTGACCAATAGGGATAGTATCTTTCTCCCACAGCCAATATGTATTGTATTTGCATTGTTTGCCTTCTATTGCAGGTTGTATAGGGAGAGAATCTTTTCTCTAGGTACTTTGGTCACACAACTACTACGCCAAGCATTACCATTGATACAGTGTTATTGCTAGGTGATTTTGAATATATGATGGCATAAACTACTAGCCATTGTTTTAGCAGTTATTTAAGGCGACTGGTGGACAGCTTTAACCAGTGCCATTCTCGGTCGTAGCTGTTTTGTTTTGTACCCCCTGAGGACACTGGCTAAAAGTCAGCCAGTAGAAACGCGTCGGCGGTTATATATATATTAGTTCACCCATCCGGTATATCAATCACGATATTCTGGGTGAATGGTCACTTGGGACTGGCAGGGTCCTGCAGAGTCCCAATTGAACGGAGTATCTACATCCTATGTACATTGACCGAGTAACTATAAATTGATTTTGCATCACTTGGACACAATTTTTTAATCTTTTAAGCGGATTAATAAAAGTTAAGTTATTAAGCACATCCTGGACACACTAGAATTGTCCCCATTCTGATTATATTTAATGCTGGATGAAATAGAGTCTATCTTGGGTTTACATGGTCCCCTAATTTAATTTTCCACGTCTCCTTGTTAAATATTTACAACAAAACAAGTGTAAGGAAAACACAAACAGAGCAGCGAGAATACAACGAAAATAAAAGAAGGGTATAACACATTTACATCATATGAATACAAGGAAATAATAAAGCTGTCAAGCCAAGTAAAACAGCTGTCGGCTGAACAAGCATTTGGCCAAACACTATTTGATGTGTATGGCCAGTTTACAGCATTACTATAATAAAAATGAACACTTTTGACATAGAAACATACCAAAAGTTTTGATTGGTAAGGGAATGG
Source organism: Hyla sarda (assembly GCF_029499605.1). Classification (NCBI taxonomy): domain Eukaryota; kingdom Metazoa; phylum Chordata; class Amphibia; order Anura; family Hylidae; genus Hyla; species Hyla sarda. The sequence goes on along the minus strand of NC_079193.1, from coordinate 57,745,991 downwards.
GCGTTCAGACCCCCATGACCACTAGAACGAATTAGAAGAGTCAAACCACAACTTTTTCCTCGCTTTAGGAGTCAGGCTCCTTAGACTTCAATAGAATCTATTTCTTTAAGCACAGAGACAGGGAGACCAACACTAAGATAAATGCATCTCTCTACTTATTCTATCGATTGGTAGGGGTCTCAACTCCCAGATCCTGTTACGCCGAGCGCTCCGGGTCCCCGCTCCTCCCCGGAGCGCTCGCTTCACTCTCCCCGCGGCAGCGCTCCGGTCACGTCCTCTGACCCGGGGCGCTGCGATTCCGCTGCCAGCCGGGATGCGATTCGCGATGCGGGTAGCGCCCGCTCGCGATGCGCACCCCGGCTCCCCTACCTGACTCGCTCTCCGTCTGTTCTGTCCCGGCGCGCGCGGCCCCGCTCCCTAGGGCGCGCGCGCGCCGGGTCTCTGCGATTTAAAGGGCCACTGCGCCGCTGATTGGCGCAGTGGTTCCAATTAGTGTGTTCACCTGTGCACTTCCCTATATCACCTCACTTCCCCTGCACTCCCTTGCCGGATCTTGTTGCCTTAGTGCCAGTGAAAGCGTTCCTTGTGTGTTCCTTGCCTGTGTTTCCAGACCTTCTGCCGTTGCCCCTGACTACGATCCTTGCTGCCTGCCCCGACCTTCTGCTACGTCCGACCTTGCTTTTGCCTACTCCCTTGTACCGCGCCTATCTTCAGCAGCCAGAGAGGTGAGCCGTTGCTAGTGGATACGACCTGGTCACTACCGCCGCAGCAAGACCATCCCGCTTTGCGGCGGGCTCTGGTGAAAACCAGTAGTGGCTTAGAACCGGTCCACTAGCACGGTCCACGCCAATCCCTCTCTGGCACAGAGGATCCACTACCTGCCAGCCGGCATCGTGACAGTAGATCCGGCCATGGATCCCGCTGAAGTTCCTCTGCCAGTTGTCGCTGACCTCACCACGGTGGTCGCCCAGCAGTCACAACAGATAGCGCAACAAGGCCAACAGCTGTCTCAACTGACCGTTATGCTACAACAGTTACTACCACAGCTTCAGCAGTCATCTCCTCCGCCAGCTCCTGCACCTCCTCCGCAGCGAGTGGCCGCTCCTGGGATACGCTTATCCTTGCCGGATAAATTTGATGGGGACTCTAAGTTTTGCCGTGGCTTTCTTTCCCAATGTTCCCTGCATCTGGAGATGATGTCGGACCTGTTTCCCACTGAAAGGTCTAAGGTGGCTTTCGTAGTCAGCCTTCTGTCCGGAAAAGCCCTGTCATGGGCCACACCGCTCTGGGACCGCAATGACCCCGTCACTGCCTCTGTACACTCCTTCTTCTCGGAAATCCGAAGTGTCTTTGAGGAACCTGCCCGAGCCTCTTCTGCTGAGACTGCCCTGTTGAACCTGGTCCAGGGTAATTCTTCCGTTGGCGAGTATGCCGTACAATTCCGTACTCTTGCTTCAGAATTGTCCTGGAATAATGAGGCCCTCTGCGCGACCTTCAAAAAAGGCCTATCCAGCAACATTAAAGATGTTCTGGCCGCACGAGAAATTCCTGCTAATCTACATGAACTTATTCACCTAGCCACTCGCATTGACATGCGTTTTTCCGAAAGGCGTCAGGAACTCCGCCAAGATATGGACTCTGTTCGCACGAGGCGTTTCTTCTCCTCGGCTCCTCTCTCCTCTGGTCCCCTGCAATCTGTTCCTGTGCCTCCCGCCGTGGAGGCTATGCAGGTCGACCGGTCTCGCCTGACACCTCAAGAGAGGACACGACGCCGTATGGAGAACCTCTGCCTGTACTGTGCTAGTACCGAACACTTCCTGAGAGATTGTCCTATCCGTCCTCCCCGCCTGGAAAGACGTACGCTGACTCCGCACAAAGGTGAGACAGTCCTTGATGTCTACTCTGCTTCTCCACGTCTTACTGTGCCTGTGCGGATGTCTGCCTCTGCCTTCTCCTTCTCTACAGTGGCCTTCTTGGACTCTGGATCTGCAGGAAATTTTATTTTGGCCTCTCTCGTCAACAGGTTCAACATCCCGGTGACCAGTCTCGCCAGACCCCTCTACATCAATTGTGTAAATAATGAAAGATTGGACTGTTCCATACGTTTCCGCACGGAGCCCCTTCTTATGAGCATCGGATCTCATCATGAGAGGATTGAACTTTTGGTCCTCCCCAATTGCACCTCGGAAATTCTCCTTGGACTTCCCTGGCTTCAACTTCATTCCCCTACCCTGGATTGGTCCACTGGGGAGATCAAGAGTTGGGGGTCCTCTTGTTCCAAGAACTGTCTAAAACCGGTTCCCAGTAACCCTTGCCGTAACTCTGTGGTTCCTCCAGTAACCGGTCTCCCTAAGGCCTATATGGACTTCGCGGATGTTTTCTGCAAAAAACAAGCTGAGACTCTACCTCCTCACAGGCCTTATGATTGCCCTATCGACCTCCTCCCGGGCACTACTCCACCCCGGGGCAGAATTTATCCTCTCTCTGCCCCAGAGACTCTTGCCATGTCCGAATACGTCCAGGAGAATCTAAAAAAGGGCTTTATCCGTAAATCCTCCTCTCCTGCCGGAGCCGGATTTTTCTTTGTGTCCAAAAAAGATGGCTCCCTACGTCCTTGCATTGACTACCGCGGTCTTAATAAAATCACGGTTAAGAACCGCTACCCCTTACCCCTCATCTCTGAACTCTTTGATCGCCTCCAAGGTGCCCACATCTTCACTAAATTGGACTTAAGAGGCGCCTATAACCTCATCCGCATCAGAGAGGGGGACGAGTGGAAAACGGCATTTAACACCAGAGATGGACACTTTGAGTATCTGGTCATGCCCTTTGGACTGTGCAACGCCCCTGCCGTCTTCCAAGACTTTGTCAATGAAATTTTTCGTGATCTGTTATACTCCTGTGTTGTTGTATATCTGGACGATATCCTAATTTTTTCTGCCAATCTAGAAGAACACCGCCAGCATGTCCGTATGGTTCTTCAGAGACTTCGTGACAACCAACTCTATGCCAAAATTGAGAAATGTCTGTTTGAATGCCAATCTCTTCCTTTTCTAGGATATTTGGTCTCTGGCCAGGGACTACAGATGGATCCAGACAAACTCTCTGCCGTCTTAGATTGGCCACGCCCCTCCGGACTCCGTGCTATCCAACGCTTTTTGGGGTTCGCCAATTATTACAGGCAATTTATTCCACATTTTTCTACCATTGTGGCTCCTATCGTGGCTTTAACCAAAAAAAATGCTGATCCCAAGTCCTGGCCTCCTCAAGCAGAAGACGCCTTTAAACGACTCAAGTCTGCCTTTTCTTCGGCTCCCGTCCTCTCCAGACCTGACCCTTCCAAACCCTTCCTTTTGGAGGTTGATGCCTCCTCAGTGGGAGCTGGAGCTGTTCTTCTACAAAAAAATTCTTCCGGGCATGCTGTCACTTGTGGTTTTTTCTCTAGGACCTTCTCTCCAGCGGAGAGGAACTACTCCATCGGGGATCGAGAGCTTCTAGCCATTAAATTAGCACTTGAGGAATGGAGGCATCTGCTGGAGGGATCAAGTTCTCCTGTTATTATCTACACCGACCACAAGAACCTCTCCTACCTCCAGTCTGCCCAACGGCTGAATCCTCGCCAGGCCCGGTGGTCTCTGTTCTTTGCCCGATTTAATTTTGAGATTCACTTTCGTCCTGCCGATAAGAACATTAGGGCCGATGCTCTCTCTCGTTCCTCGGATGCCTCAGAAGTTGAACTCTCTCCGCAACACATCATTCCACCTGACTGCCTGATCTCCACTTCTCCTGCCTCCATCAGGCAGACTCCTCCAGGAAAGACCTTTGTTTCTCCTCGCCAACGCCTCGGAATCCTCAAATGGGGTCACTCCTCCCATCTCGCAGGTCATGCGGGTATCAAGAAATCTGTGCAACTCATCTCCCGCTTCTATTGGTGGCCGACTCTGGAGACGGATGTTGTGGACTTTGTGCGAGCCTGCACTATCTGTGCCCGGGATAAGACTCCTCGCCAGAAGCCCGCTGGTTTTCTTCATCCTCTGCCTGTCCCCGAACAGCCTTGGTCTCTGATTGGTATGGATTTTATTACTGATTTACCCCCTTCCCGTGGCAACACTGTTATTTGGGTGGTCGTTGATCGATTCTCCAAAATGGCACATTTCATCCCTCTTCCTGGTCTTCCTTCTGCGCCTCAGTTGGCTAAACAATTTTTTGTACACATTTTTCGTCTTCACGGGTTGCCTACGCAGATTGTCTCGGATAGAGGCGTCCAATTCGTGTCTAAATTCTGGAGGGCTCTCTGTAAACAACTCAAGATTAAATTAAATTTTTCTTCTGCATATCATCCCCAGTCCAATGGACAAGTAGAAAGGATTAACCAGATCTTGGGTGATTATTTGCGACATTTTGTTTCCTCCCGCCAGGATGACTGGGCAGATCTCCTCCCATGGGCCGAATTCTCGTATAACTTCAGGGTCTCTGAGTCTTCCTCCAAATCCCCATTTTTCGTGGTGTACGGCCGTCACCCTCTTCCCCCCCTCCCTACTCCCTTGCCCTCTGGTCTGCCCGCTGTGGATGAAATTTCTCGTGACCTTTCCATCATATGGAGAGAGACCCAAAATTCTCTCTTACAGGCTTCATCACGCATGAAGAAGTTCGCGGATAAGAAAAGAAGAGCTCCCCCCGTTTTTTCCCCTGGAGACAAGGTATGGCTCTCCGCTAAATATGTCCGCTTCCGTGTCCCTAGCTACAAGTTGGGACCACGCTATCTTGGTCCTTTCAAAATTTTGTGTCAAATTAATCCTGTCTCTTATAAACTTCTTCTTCCTCCCTCTCTTCGTATCCCTAATGCCTTTCACGTCTCTCTTCTCAAACCACTCATCCTCAACCGTTTTTCTCCCAAATCTGTTCCTCCCTCTCCTGTTTCCGGCTCCTCGGACATCTTCTCGGTCAAAGAAATTTTAGCTGCCAAAAAGGTCAGAGGGAAAAATTTTTTTTTAGTGGACTGGGAGGGTTGTGGTCCTGAAGAGAGATCCTGGGAACCTGAGGACAACATCCTAGACAAAAGTCTGCTCCTCAGGTTCTCAGGCTCTAAGAAGAAGGGGAGACCCAAGGGGGGGGGTACTGTTACGCCGAGCGCTCCGGGTCCCCGCTCCTCCCCGGAGCGCTCGCTTCACTCTCCCCGCGGCAGCGCTCCGGTCACGTCCTCTGACCCGGGGCGCTGCGATTCCGCTGCCAGCCGGGATGCGATTCGCGATGCGGGTAGCGCCCGCTCGCGATGCGCACCCCGGCTCCCCTACCTGACTCGCTCTCCGTCTGTTCTGTCCCGGCGCGCGCGGCCCCGCTCCCTAGGGCGCGCGCGCGCCGGGTCTCTGCGATTTAAAGGGCCACTGCGCCGCTGATTGGCGCAGTGGTTCCAATTAGTGTGTTCACCTGTGCACTTCCCTATATCACCTCACTTCCCCTGCACTCCCTTGCCGGATCTTGTTGCCTTAGTGCCAGTGAAAGCGTTCCTTGTGTGTTCCTTGCCTGTGTTTCCAGACCTTCTGCCGTTGCCCCTGACTACGATCCTTGCTGCCTGCCCCGACCTTCTGCTACGTCCGACCTTGCTTTTGCCTACTCCCTTGTACCGCGCCTATCTTCAGCAGCCAGAGAGGTGAGCCGTTGCTAGTGGATACGACCTGGTCACTACCGCCGCAGCAAGACCATCCCGCTTTGCGGCGGGCTCTGGTGAAAACCAGTAGTGGCTTAGAACCGGTCCACTAGCACGGTCCACGCCAATCCCTCTCTGGCACAGAGGATCCACTACCTGCCAGCCGGCATCGTGACAGATCCCAATCAATCAAAACTTTGGACATCTCATCCTTTTCATGTGTAACCCCTTAAGGACAGCCCATTTTCACCTTAAGGACCAGAGTGTTTTTTGCACATCTGACCACTGTCACTTTAAGCATTAATAACTCTGGGATGCTTTTACTTTTCATTCTGATTCCGAGATTGTTTTTTCGTGACATATTCTACTTTATGTACGTGGTAAATTTTTGTCAATACTTGCATCATTTATTGGTGAAAATTCCAACATTTGATGAAAAAATTGAAAATTTAGCATTTTTCTAAATTTGAAGCTCTCTGCTTGTAAGGAAAATAGATATTCCAAATAAATTACATATTGATTCACATATACAATATGTCTACTTTATGTTTGCATCATAAAGTCGGAAGACATCAGAGGGTTTCAAAATTTAGCCGCAATTTTTCAGCAGCAATTTTCTAATTTTTCACAAAATTTTCGAAATTGGAATTTTTCAGTGACCAGTTCAATTTTGAAGTGAATTTGAAGGGCCTTCATATTTGAAATACCCCATAAATTACCCCATTATAAAAACTGCACCCCTCAAAGTATTCAAAATGACATTCAGAAAGTTTGTTAACCCTTTAGGTGTTTCACAGGAATAGCAGCAAAGTGAAGGAGATGTTCTTGTAGACCCAGTTTTTTAATTTTTACAAGGGGTACCAGGAGAAAAAGCCCCCCAACATGTGTAACCCAATTTCTCTAGAGTAAGAAAATACCTCATTTGTGTATGTGAAGTGTTCGACGGGCGCAGTAGAGGGCTCAGAAGGGAAGAAGCGACAATGGGATTTTGGAGAAAGAATTTTGCTGAAATGGTTTTTGGGGGGCATGTCGAATTTAGGAAGCCCCAATTTTGCCAGAACAGCAAAAAAAAAAACACATGGCATACTATTTTAGAAACTACCCCCCTCAAGGCATGTAACAAGGGGCCCAGTGAGCCTTAACACCCCACAGGTGTTTGACGACTTTTCCTTAAAGTCGGATGTGTAAATGCAAAAAAAAAAAAATTTCACTAAAGTGCAGTTTTCCCCAAATTTACCATTTTTACAACGGGGAATGGAAGAAAATGCCCCCAAACCTTGTAACCCCATCGCGGCTGAGTATGGAAATACCCCATGTTAGGACATAAAATGCTCTGTGGGTGTACTGTATAGTGGTCTCAAAACTGTACCCCCTCTAGTTGTTGCTAGGCAACTACTCATAGGCTTCCTTAGGATCGCCACACCAGGGAGCCGCATCAGGTAGCCACCTCGGCGTCCTCTGCCGCCCGCCGCCGATCGCCGATGGTAACTGGACCTCCGGCATCGGTTCTGCCCGGACTACAGTGCTTCTGACCGACCAATAGCACCCCTGCCACCTCACTCCTATCCCTTCAGGGGGATCGTGGGTGTCTTGGACTTATTTTCCGGGTCACCAGAGACCCGTATGACTTTGGAATCGCTGCAAATCGCTGGTGTGAATTCACAGGACCCCCTGGGCATTAGCACGGGGTGCCTGCTGATAGATATCAGCAGTCACTCCGGTCCAGTCCCCGCCCGGCGCGCAGCGTGGACCGAAATTCCCATGGGCGTACAGGTACGCCCTGTGTCCTTAAGTACCAGGACGTCAGGGATTACCTGTACGCCCTATGTCCTCAAGGGGTTAAAGGATGAAAACCTGCCCTGGTCATGTGATAGACAGAGGTACAGGGCTTAATATAGTATAGTCATCAGAAAGTAAGGAAACACAGGACTATTGTATCCTATGGCAGAATACAAATAAAGTTGCATTACACTGAAACCAATCAAATTAGAAACAAAGAGGGACATTTATTAAAACCTGTGTAGAGGAAGTGCGATGCAGTTGCCCATAGCAACCGATCAGATTGCGTATTTCATTGTTACAGAGGACTTTTATAAAACTGAAAGAAATCTGATTGGTTACTATGGGCAATTGCGCTACTCTTACTCTACACAGGTTTTGATAAATCTCCCCCAAAGTGTATTGTTTACTACCAATGTTTTATTGTATGAAAAAAATTAAACATAAGTAACTTTGCAAATAGTCTAGATGACAACTATTGTACAGTTTTGTGTTTCCAGGTCCTATGCAGACCTATGTGTTTCCAAGGTTACAGACTACAAACAAACCCTGCAATGTCTGAATTCATATTCTGCATTTATCTTTTCTGTCTTGTAAATCTACAAGAAATGGTGGACAAGAAAAATTGTACAAAGATTATGTTCAACCCTAAGAAACTCACTAATCTTCCTGAATACTGTCCACAGTAGTTACAGATGTTGTTTCACCTGCTTGCCTCAATGCCTGTGTAACAAAAAAATGCCACCTCGGACACTTCTTTATGGGTACATTTTTGCATATCTCTGCTTAAAAACTAGAGCAGCCGGTGAACTAGCAGCCCAGGCCCCAAGTAAAAACTTTATCCACCCATAAGCATATGGTATAAAATAAATACCAGCAGCCATATTTCTTCAAGGAAAAAATAAAAGTCCAGCCGTACCTTTCATCGTGTCCCCAGGAGTGATAAACAGTAGGATGGAAAAGAGGAGAAAATGTTTGAATTGCGTTTTTTGGCAGTCGGTCTTGGCTGCATCGTGTCATTTGTTGGTTCACGGACACAGAACTGCCAACAGATATGTCAACTCGGTGCCAACAGATTCACATTCATGATATTTGCCAGCTGCTTGAGTGGAAATGTTGTCTGCTGTCTTTCCAACAATTCTAGAACTACAACTATAAACTACATAAGGACCAACCATTTTTGGAGTGTCACTATCATTGGGTCAAAAACAATATCAGAAGAGATATAAAAGTTCTGGTACCAGCTATTCAGAGATGCGACCTACTTTCAATTTCTGCTCTGAATGTTTTTTATTATTTCAAGGTGGGGCTTTCCAAAACATGGTTAGATTACAAGGTAATACAAGTAGTTGGGCATTGTGATGGTTCTTGAAGAAAAGGTGGTTTTGAAATAACCATTAAAGGGAGACTTACAAGTTATTCACCCGCACTTAACTCAATATACTGGGTTATAGTGCGGGTGAACAGCATTAAAATGAGTGGTCACTGATTTGAATTGGTGAAGTATAGTTATGTGTTTTCTTTCTCCTTTTGCTCAGCTGTGCGCAATGGAGGTGGGGAGCCAGTGCGGCATGCTCCCCTGCCTCCTCAATATTCCTCCTCTGCCCTTCCTCAGTAATAAATATGCAAATGTATTAACTCTTACTTTATAAGGACGGAGGCAGCGCTCTGCACTCCTGTGGTCTGCTCAGAGCAGAGATCAGATGCAGGCTCTCCCATCCTAGCAACATGAGAGTAAATACTTTTGATATTTATTACTGGTGGAGGGCAGAGTGGGGAATATTGAAGAGGCAGGGGAGCATGGCACACTGGCTGCCCACCTCCATTGCTAACAGCTACGCAATAGAAATAGAAGAAAGAAGACACATAACTCTGGCAATACTTCACCAGTTCATGTAAGTGTCCCCTCACTATAACCACACTGTTTTCTTGCAGTTCCACTGAAGTGAATGGAGTCAAGTCATAACCTGAGGACAGGCGTGGAGCTATTTTTGAAAGAAATTAGCTCTGTTTTCCTGTTCCTGGATAACCCCTATACATACTTGATATGTGTGGACCAAACTCACCAATATTAGCAGAACTGGAGGACCATCTAAGGCTGCATTCACACCAAGTTTTTGCAATACAGTTCCCGAATCAGGTTTTTGATGAAAAACGGATTCCATAAAAAACTGACTAAGGGTGCATTCACACCATGTTTTTGCAATACAGTTTCTGTATATGTTTTCTATGTGAAAACTGTATGGAACCGTATTGACAACCATATGCATTGACACTCCATTGAAAACCATATGCCAAAAGATGCATCAGGTTGTGTTCGTTTTGCATCCTGTACGGTTTTGTCAGTTTTCTTCCCGTACCCAATACTGTAGCCTACCACGGTTTTTGGTCCGGGTGAAGAACTGAATCAAACCGTATACGTTTTTTTTTAAACATGGGAGTCTATGGGAACCGTACAGAACTGTATGTGCATACGGTTTTCACCATACGGTTTTTGACTTTGCACAGTTTATTTTTCTTGGAATTTCAAACAAACAAGTGAAACTTTATTCATAATGGAGTGAAAAGTTAAAAACGTTTTTTTTCTTAAAAAACGGATGCAACCGGACATCATTTTTTAAACCGTATACGGTTTTTAACCGTATACGGGTTAAAATTTGTACACACATTTTGATACAGTTTAGTCCGCTTTTGAGGAATTCGTTTTTCATCAAAAACCTGATACGAGAACCGTATTGCAAAAACGTGGTGTGAATGCACCCTAGACTGTATCAAAATGTGTGTACAAATTTTAACCCATATATGGGTAAAAACCGTATAAGGTTTGAAAAATGATGTCCGGTTGCATCCGTTTAAAAAAACAAAAACAAAAGGGGAAAAGATTTTAACTTTCCATTCTATTCTATTCGGTGTTCCAGATGGAACCGTAAGCACATATGGTTATCTACGGTTCTCATTGACTCTGATGTTAAAGGAACCGCACACGTTTCCATACGGTTTTTCACCCAGACAAAAAACCATGGTAGGCTACGGTTTTGGGTACAGAAAAAAAAATGGACAAAACCGTACAAGACGCAAAAAGTACACAGCCGGATGCATCGTTTGGCATACGGTTTTCAATGGAGAGGTAATGCATACGGTTTTCAATACAGTTCCGTACGGTTTTCAAATTGAAACTGTATTGCAAAAACGTGGTGTGAATGCAGCCTAATGTATATGATGATTGGGGATGTTGGAAAAATTCTTAGCTTTATTCTTTAATGTGATCGTCCATTCACTTTGCTTTACCTGTGTTTCCCCCCTCCCTTATCTTGGTCTGTGCCTGGGTTTAAAATTTTTTACATATGGTACAACAATCAAAGGAAGAAGGATGATCCAGCAATTCCAAAATGAATTCCAGCTTCACGGAATAAAACAGCAACACAATGCACCATGAATGTTAGTACTCCCGGTGTAACATCAGACGTGTTTCAGGCACATGCGCACCTTTCATCCATGATGTTATATCCTCCTCACCTGTTTTCTTCACTTCCTTCCTCCTGTATCCCTTTCTCCTTTACCTTTTTCGCCCTCCTTTATTTTTATTTATTTTTATTCCTGATGCCCCATTGGCACTCTCCCTAAGTGTGGCTTGACCTACCAACCTTTAACACGGTGATATACTTTACGAAAGACCTAGCTTGTTAGTGACATTTCGTATGCAATGCAACCATCTGCTGATTTTGTTTACAATCTGATGTTATATGCTATTGGGAGCTCTCATGTGCTCTTATATCGCCTTTTGTCATTGTTTGTTGTTTGTTTATTTGAAACTCTTAATAAAACTTTACTATTTAAAAAATAAAAAATAACACAACGGCACTCAGTGTGCAGCGCTCAGCGACAGCGTAGGATGCCACTGGGGCCTGCAGGAGCACGCTGACAGGTAAATATGAAAGCCGGGATGGGGAGGGACATGGGAATTAGGTGGCTGCGCGACTCTAGCAGATGCTTTAAATCACTGAACCGCAGTGGCTTCTGTGGAACCAGAAAGAGCTTATCAGTGTATAGCACGCAGATAGACTTTTAGCTTATAATTTTTGTTTAAAAAATGTGTAAATATTATTTCGCTGTCCAAGCACGCTGGGAGTTGTAGTTTTGCAACAACTGAAGGCACCCTGGTTGGGAAACACTGGGATAGACAGTCTAAGAATGCTTCAAATGTATCACAGTGTCTGAATGATAAATTTGGTGCATATATAGTCACTGTTATCGAACTTTACGCCATCTATTGATTGGCTTACTTTGCACTAGTGTTTTGCAACACAATGTTGGCCCACAGTGTTGTATCCCAAGAAATGCCCCCTTCCATTAGACCATACCTCTTTACCAAAAAAAAACACTTCAATGCCAAACAGGGTACAATACGTGCCTGAATTACACACTGTAGTCCAAGGCTTGTAGGCCACATTTATTCAGAATTCTGGGTCATTTGAAATAGTACTATATATCTAAACAAAAAAGGATGTCCAGCAGCAGGTGAGTTGCAGATGCTTCTTTCTTAAATCCCAGGATAAAATACAGAAACAGATACAGGTGTCTATATGTTTCAGGCTTTAGAGACCCTTAATCTTCCCCAGATGTCCAAATGTGAACGCAGCCTAAACTTCAACTTAGAAAATCAAGTATATTAGAGCAAAACTCCATGACTATTGCATCTGGGAAATTCTGGGAAAACCACCAATCTTACTGAAACAGGAAACAAATCTGAACTGACTTAACAGTTACTTTAATACTCATTTAAACACATTTTGTGCACTCGCCAACAAAGTCTGGAGAATGAAGGGATTTATATTCAGATACTGTAGCCGGTGCTGCCTTCAAACTCTCAGGAAGAGCAATAACAAATTACTGAACCATTTTTATGTCTGCATTCATCTCTTTGCTAAATGGGAGAGGCCATCAGGTCAAGCCGTCAATTTGCTTTTCCAATTTCCATAATGTTATTGTGGAGTGTATTAACAGCAGCTCTGTAGTTGCATTCAGCCCGCTATTAGTTTTGCAAATGGGGAGATTAATGTTCCTTTTTACACAAATAAAGAGGCTGTAATTAATTTTTCACAAGATTTTTTTGATACGAAAAGTTGTTCGTCGAGTTCTGCAAAAAAAAAAAAAGCTGCTGATTCTGTTTACCAGGCTGGAGTTGACTCTCAGTATTTTCTTTTTTTATTTTTTTAATCTCTTTCTCTATGATCTACCTTTGCCTGGCATGGAGCCCATTCTTAATTGAAGCCTGGCACCACACTTGAGCATATGTATCAGTGCTTGGTTTGAAAAAAATTAAATTAAAATAAAAAATAAAAAGAAATGTAATTGAAAATGGAGAAATTCAAAGAAACACAAAGTTTTGCAGACAATAAAAATAAAAGTTTAGTTTTTTTTTTTTTTTTTTAAACTTACCGTACATTATTTATAACATATAAAAGGGCAATGCAATAGGGGGGCATAGGGTTCCAAAAGGTCCAAGAGAGGGCCCATGAGGTCTCTCATTGCCATAGGAGAAGGCCATGCTATAAATGAAGCATTATAGGGGGTTTTGTTGCAGATTTTGCATTGGCGCCCAGAATTTTAAAGGGAACCAATCAGCAGATTTCAGCAAATAATGCTTGGCAATGCACTATATAGTGTTTGCTAAAATCATTATCTTCACCATCCCTGGGGGATGTTTGTGCCCCCAGGGATGGTGAAGATATTAAGTTATAAAGTCCCCCCGGCCGCCCAGCAAGTAGTCCCCTGGGCAGGGACTTCCACTTACCAGCTCTGATTGCTGTGGCCATGGCCCCGACTGCTTGAATGACGGCTTGTGTCACTGCTCTGCTCCCTAAGAAGACGGAGCAGAGCGGTAATACGAGCCGTCATTCAAGCCTTCAGGGTGGGCCCGCAGCGAACGGAGCTGGTAAGTGGAAGTCAAAAAGTTAAACTCCATAGGTGTCATTTTTTTTAACACACGTAATAAAACCTCAAACAGTATTGTAGGGACAAATATTATTTAGCTGCCCTTAATTCATTTGTCTAATAGCCTATTATTATAATTATATATAGAAGCTGGTTCTACAAATCATTTTCTATACATTACATAGATTCAACACTCTATTCAGGTGATCTCCCAAAACTGTCCTATAAACACACATGCCCATTCCCAGGGGTTTAACTCGGGCGTTAGGAATGCATGTGCCGCTGGTGTAAGGTACCAACAAGCAACCATGTCTTGGCCATGGTAATCAGAGCACTATCAGTGATACATATGTTTTTCCCAGGTGAAAAAAGCCTATCTATGATCAATGACACTGATCTCAATTCGCCAGACTTAACATTAACCTTTTAAGGATGCAGGGTGTATGGGTAAGCTCTTGCGCCCGAATCCTTAAGGATGCAGGGTGTACCTGTACACCCTGGTCCCGTTACTGGTGTTTAAAACATGCTCAGAGGGCTGAGAGTGCGTTCAACCCGGTGGGTCCCGACTGCTATCAGCAGCCAGGGGTTAATGCCAGGCACTGTCGATCGAGCCGATTCACGGCATTAACCCTTTAGACAATGTGATCTAAAACGAAAGTAAAACGCTCCTGACAGCATAGTGGAGCTGATCAGGACCATCGCAGTGAAACCGCAATGTCCCAATCAGCTGAGAGGATGGTCGGAGGGCCCTTACCTGCCGTCTCACCATCCGATCGGAGCTCTGATGCTCCAGCCAGGCTCTGCAGGGACTGTCCAGAGCAGGAGAGGTTTGCTATGGGGATTTGCTCCTACTCTGGACTGTTCCTGGCACGGACAGAGGTGGCAGCAGAGAGCATTGTGGTCAGACTGCTTAACTTCCTGCGGAGGATACAGCAGCTGATAAGTACTGGAAGAGTTAGGATTTTTTAATAGAAGTAATTTACAGAGCTGTTTAACCTTCTGGAGCCAGTTGAAATGGAAAAAAAAGTGTCCCCCCTTTACTCTTAAATGGCTAATTGATAAGAAGCCTAATTACTTGTATTAGCGCATCCCCTGGTGGATGTGGTACCTAGAAGGCACATTTTCTTTTTTTTCCCCCTCTCTTTCTCTGTCTGGGAGGAATACAGGTGGAGAGTGGGTGGAGTAGTTAATTAATTAGCAGCTGATAAATTGCAGCTGTTTGCAGCCAGCTAGCCCTTTGCCTTAACTTCCAGGCAGTGGAAAAGAGAGGTGGTGTCTAGTAAGTATTAATCCTGTAAAGGGCTGTAATTGTGCGAGGGGCGTGAGTATCCATCTACCCCTCCACCTCTAGGCGGGGTTATAGGAGTTAGGGTGGGGAAGGATGTGTATATAACACCCCCTTGTTCCTTAGGGCAGAGCGCACGTGACTTTTTGGAAACTGGAAGTTGTTCTGCTGTGGGCATTTAAGAAGCAGGAAGTAGTGCTGCTCCACGTGGGGGTGGGGTCATACAGGTGGTAAGGTCCTCCAGATATGCAGCCGGGTGCTGCAGTGTTACGGGCCAAGGACGTGTCTGCCTGCCAGGCACTCTGGTTTTCTTTGGCACCAGTGTTTTGGGGCAGGCATCTGAATTTCCCGCAAGTTTTTCGCCACTCCGGCGCCCAGCTGTTGTGGTGCCTATTCGGGTATCGTGGTCCTGGCTTTTGGAGCAGCCCGTCAGCTGCCTCAGTGCCGGATGCTGGGCTGCACATTGCCCGTGATGGCACTGAGCAAGTGACTGTTTACTGTGTCCAGGGGGAAGCGGAGGTCATATTTTTGCTAGGATGGCGGGGGCAGGGCTGCAGCAGTGGAGCTGCTGGACTGTCCGTGCACTGCATGCGAATCCTCGGAGCTGCCGGCAGCTTGGTGGCATCTACTGCTTGAGGCAAGTATCGTGCCACTACAGATACTCTCTCTGAACCCTCTATCTGGCCCTGGCTATTTCATGTTGGTACCAACTTGTCAGTTATTCAAACGTTACTTTTATGCATAGGAGTAATTTATGCATAGGAATAATAAAATTTAAAAAGGGCGAATGAGAGTGCTGGCACTTGTAGTACCGTACTGTTATATCCACCTTGGCTGCATACATTAGGGTATGGCGCTCCCAGGCGCAGCTTTAGGCGTTCTATACAGTGGTTTTTCGTATAGCATCATATGCTCATGTTTTCCTTATGGTGTGACGTGCACCTGTTCCATACAATATTACGTACTAATGTTCCCTTTTACAGTATGACACGCTTGTATTCTATACGGTATGTCATGCTTATGTTTCTATTTAGCATGCCACGCTCATGGTTTTTATACAGTATGTCACGCTTAAGCTTTCTTTACAGTTCGTCACGCTCATTCTTTATTTACAGTATGTCACGCTCATGCTTTCTATACAGTATGTCACGCTCATGATTTCTATACAGTATGTCACGCTCATGCTTTCTATACAGTATGTCACGCTCATGCTTTCTATACAGTATGTCACGCTCAAGCTTTCTTTACAGTTCATCACGCTCATTCTTTATTTACAGTATGTCACGCTCATGCTTTCTATACAGTATGTCACGCTCATGATTTCTATACAGTATGTCACGCTCATGCTTTCTATACAGTATGTCACGCTCATGCTTTCTATACAGTATGTCACGCTCATGCTTTCTATACAGTATGTCACGCTCAAGCTTTCTTTACAGTTCATCACGCTCATTCTTTATTTACAGTATGTCACGCTCATGCTTTCTATACAGTATGTCACGCTCATGATTTCTATACAGTATGTCACGCTCAAGCTTTCTTTACAGTTCATCACGCTCATTCTTTATTTACAGTATGTCACGCTCATGGTTTCTATACAGTATGTCACGCTCATGCTTTCTATACAGTATGTCACGCTCATGCTTTCTATACAGTATGTCACGCTCAAGCTTTCTTTACAGTTCATCACGCTCATTCTTTATTTACAGTATGTCACGCTCAAGCTTTCTTTACAGTTCATCACGCTCATTCTTTATTTACAGTATGCCACGCTCATGCTTTCTATACAGTATGTCACGCTCATGCTTTCTATACAGTATGTCACGCTCATGCTTTCTATACAGTATGTCACGCTCAAGCTTTCTTTACAGTTCATCACGCTCATTCTTTATTTACAGTATGTCACGCTCATGCTTTCTATACAGTATGTCACGCTCATTCTTTATTTACAGTATGCCACGCTCATGCTTTCTATACAGTATGTCACGCTCATGCTTTCTATACAGTATGTCACGCTCATGCTTTCTATACAGTATGTCACGCTCAAGCTTTCTTTACAGTTCATCACGCTCATTCTTTATTTACAGTATGCCACGCTCATGCTTTCTATACAGTATGTCCCGCTCATGCTTTCTATACAGTATGCCACGCTCATGCTTTCTATACAGTATATCACACTCATGCTTCTTTACAGTATGTCACGCTCATGTTTTTTTTCACAGTATATTACGCTCATGTTGTCTTTACATTATGTTACGCTCATGCTTTCTTACAGTATGCCACGCTCATGCTTTCTATACAGTATATCACACTCATGCTTCTTTACAGTATGTCACGCTCATGTTTTTTTTCACAGTATATTACGCTCATGTTGTCTTTACATTATGTTACGCTCATGCTTTCTTACAGTATGCCACGCTCATGCTTTCTATACAGTATATCACACTCATGCTTCTTTACAGTATGTCACGCTCATGTTGTCTTTACATTATGTTACGCTCATGCTTTCTTACAGTATGCCACGCTCATGCTTTCTATACAGTATGCCATGCTCATGCTTTCTATACAGTATGCCATGCTCATGCTTTCTATACAGTATGTCACGCTCATGCTTTATTTACAGTATGGCACGCTCATGTTTTCAATACGGCATGTCACTCTTGTCGCTGTGCGGCATGATACGCTCATTTTTCCGTACAGTATGACACGCGCAGGTTTCCCTACAGTTTGACACGATCATGGTTTTCCCTTCAGTGTGCATTTATTTATATTCAGTGTAACATGCTTATCTGGTCTATGGTAGAACACATTCACATTTCTATACAGGTTGTTTTGGTTGATACGGTAGGACACGCACATGTTTTATACAGTATGATGCTGAGATTCTGTACAATTAGCATGGTCATGGGTTTGATAAGTAGTACACGTTATGTTTTCTATGGGATACCACACATGTACGGTTATACGGGTTAGCACGCTCATGTTTCTACACATATAACATGCGCATAACAATCATTTCATGTATCTTGTCACGCATACACTCTCAGAATAGTAATTTCATGTATTCGCTCTCATAGTAGTTACTTCATGTATTGCTCTCTTAGCAGTCATTTCAGGCTTACGCTCTCATAGTAGCCATTCTTATGCTTTCATAGTTGTCACTTCATGTATATTATCTCCTAGCAGTCATTCATGTATACACTCTCATAGTAGTCTTTTTTAAGGTCTCATAATAGTCATTCCATGTATACGCTCTTATAGTAGGCATTATTACGCTCTCATAGGGTCACTTTATGTACACGCTGTCATAGCAGTCAGTTCAGGCATACGCGCTCACAATAGTCATTCCTATGCTCTCATAATAGTCATTTCATGCATATGCTCTTATTGTAGTCATTTTTACGCTCTCATAAGAGTCATGACATGTATACGCTCTCATAGCAGTCATTCTTACACTTTCATAATAGTCATATCATGTATACGCTCTCATAGTAGTCATTATTACGCTCTCACAAGTTGTAACTTCATGCATATACTCGCACAGCAGTCATTTAAGATATATGCTCGCATACTAGTCATTCTTATACTCTCATAATCGTCATTTCATGCAGAAGCTCTCATATTAGTCATTATTACGCCCACATAGTTGTCACGTCATATGCTTTCATAGCAGTCATTTCATGAATACGCTCGCATAGTAGTAATGCATACGCTTTCATAAAAGTCATTTCATAAAAAGAAACATATAAGCGCTGGTAGCGCTCTCATTGTAGGAATTCCTACCCTCTCATAATAGTCATTTGACATATACACTATCATAGTAGTCCCGTAAGGTATATGCTCTCATAGCAGTCATTTCATGTAGACACTCACCTAGTAGTCATTTCAGGTATACGCTCTCATAACAGTCACTGCATGGATAAGCTTCCATAGTAGTCATTCCATGTATACGCTCTCATAGCAGTCACTGCAATTACACGCTCTCAAAATAGCCATTTCATGCATATGCACTCATAGTAGTCTCGTCATGGATATGCTCTCATAGCAGTCATTTCATGTATACGCGCTCATAGTAGTCATTCTTAGGCTCTCATAGTTGTCACTCCATGTATATGCTCTCATAATAGTCACCATGTATACGCTTGTATACGCTTGTCTTGGGGCTAAATGGCAATGTTGTGAGATTACCATAATACTGTGGCTAGCTTTTTGTGAACTTGTATTTCCTGTTTGACTTATGTTTTTTTGACTACAACTCCCACAATACCATTTTCCTCCCTCTCAACCATCAGCCACCCCACCCATTTAAACAAAAGACCTGTGGTTTTCAGTCAGGGTGCCTACAGCTGTTGCATTAGTTGCAGATTGATCCCTCCACCCATTTAAGCAGACAGGCTCCTGTCATCAGCTGACTAGTGAGTCAGGTCTCGGCCGCATTGCAAGATGGGAAAAATCTGAGACAACGGTCATTGTGTATGCTGGTAAAAATAAATAGTGGGGTGAAAATCACAGAAGAATTGTGAGAAAACTGTCACACACAGGTACAGACACTATATTATGACCTACACTAACTTTACAGCCCCTGTAGCATAGTCAAATAAAAAAAATTCCTGGAATAACCCTTTAATTCATGTACATGCTCTCAGAGTAATCAACTAAGGCGCTCATAATAGTCAATCACACACATACTTATAATAGTCATTCACACGCTTTCGTAGTAGTCCTTTCATTAAGTTGACACAAGGGGCATTCCTTACAGTACCTGACACGTTTTTCAAGTGAAAGGCGAATTTTCATAATTATTGTTACTGACATGTTTTCAGAGCAATAATACCTCAACATATAGGTGGTTATATTGCCACAGTACATCACACGTTTTCAGGTGCGGTACAATTTACTCAGTTATTGTTATTGACACGTATTCAGAGCAAAATTACCTCAACATATAGGTGCTTTTTCCTACGGTACCGGTTTTGCTTTCAGGTAGGAGTTTAACAATTATTGTTACTGTCACGTTTTCAAAGCAATAGTACGTTAACATATAGTTGGTTTATCCCCACAGTACCTGACACATCTTCAGGTGGGACGCGATTGGCACAACTGATATTATTGACACGTTTTCAGAGTATCAATATCTCGACATATTGGTGCTTGTATCCCCACAGTACCTGCAGTCAGGTGGGAGTTTAACAGTTATTGTTACTGACATGCCTTCAGAGCAATAATGTCTTGACACTTGGTGGTAGTAGTCTCATGGTATTTGATGTTTTAGGTTGGAGGCATTTTGGTGGTGTAAGCTTTGGAGGTAAGCTGCAGATTGTTACTGCTGCATATATACCATGGATGCTGTTACCACAGCATAGTTCATGCATTGGTTACTAGCATGCGTTCTTTGTATGCAGCCGCGATGCAGATTTGCCGGGCATGCCTGTGCGGTGGTATCTCAACTTCATATATGGCTTACTAAGGCATTGTCACTATACAGTTGATACTACAGGGAATCAACAATGTATTCAGTCATCAACGTATTAGGCTGTTATGGCTTAGTCACGCTTCTCTCATACGTCTGGTCTATGACTTGCATTAGGCTGCCACATTGGCATTGTGTTGGTTTCTCAGGTGTTGCAGTGTCATAATAACTTTGCTCTGCTTCCCAAGTTCTCAGATAGGTCACGGTTAGGCTTCATGTGGCGTTAGCAGCACTGTGCGTTTATTATGTCTGAGTGTTCAGTACATCATTTAATTTTGCTTAATTGTTGTCACAGTGTTCAATGCTATACTCTCCTTCTCTCGGTTATATGTTTTATATGGTTCAGATCAATCAGTTGGTATATATAGTGATAACAGTATTGGGTATACGGTTTTAGCAATTAAGCGGCATGCATGTCATGGCTGACACATCTTCAGAGCAATAAGGTGACGACACTAAGGCGATCACATACCCGTCAGACCTGCCACGTCTGCTGGGGGTCATCTCACATCCATCACCTTAGGCGGTTAAGGTTTTCACATTGGTTCAGTACATGGCTTTGACATTTAATCCATATGGTCATGGTTTAGTGTCTATTCTGTGCATATGGCTTAGGTTTTCATTCTTCGTATATGGTGTTAGGTTGTGCACGGTCCGTACGGTGTCAGAGTTCATTTGAGGGTAGACAGTTTTAGAATGTTGTGCATGGGCACAGTGGTAGCAGTTATCTTGCGATCTTGCATCCAGGCAATGCAGGTTATTGTTACTGACACATCTTTCCGAACAATAATACCACGACACATAGGTGATTGGGAGGGAGGACTTTGTCTTTATGTCAAATAGAGTCTGAAGGCCGCACTGCGGGAGGATATATGGGAGGGAAACGATAATGTGGAGTCATTATGGGTAGAAATATATGGAGATTAAAAAAAAGCGTAACGCTACGGAGGAAGCAGAGTGACGTGTATGTCACCTGCTCCTCCATAAGACTCCAATATGCGGACGGCAGAATGGGGCAGCGGCAGTGATGAGAACAGGGCTGCTGGGCAGCGACACCGGACAGTGACCAACTACAAAGTGGGGCTGCTGTCTACAGGGGGGGGGGGGGGTCCTGCTGGCTACAAAGGGGGGCTGCTGTCTACAGGGGGGTCCTGCTGGCTACAAAAGTGGACTGCTGTCTATAAAGGGGGCTGCTGTCTACAAGGGGGGGTTCTGCTGGCTACAAAGGGGGTCCTGCTGGCTACAAATTGAGGCTGCTGTCTACAAAGGGGGCTGCTGTCTACAGGGGGGGGGTCCTGCTTTCTACAAAGGTCGGCTGCTGTCTACAGGGGGGGTCCTGTCTGCAACTATCTATACTACCTACAAGGGGATACCACCTACTATTAAATGCAATCTTACAGCAGAGTCACCTGCGCTAACTTGAACTTATAGGTAGATAGGTCAGGTGACCCGGTTTCTACTACTGCTCACATGTGAACGTCAGCGCAATCACTCTGAAGACATAGGTCTCGCCACCATTGTAAATTCCCTGTTCTGTCCAATGGAGAAGAGAGAAATCTTGGCTCATACCACAGCAGCTGCCTTCATTGCACACAACAAGGACCCACATATCATACGATGAGCAGCGCCAGAAACCGGGTCACCCTGGTGTCAGATTCCCTTTAAAATAAAAGTACTCGTAATTGGTATCGGCGGGTACTAGAATTAAAGTATTGGTACTCGTACTCTGTGCTAAAAAAATGGTATCGGGACATCTCTATATATTAAACAAATTCTTCTCCACTGTATTCACCGAGGAAAATGAAATGCCAGGTAAAATACAGCAAGATAAGGTAAACTCCCCAGCACAGGTCACCTGTCTAACCCAGAACAAAGTAAAGTGCCGCCTACAAAAAATCATAATATACAAATCTCCAGGTCCAGATGGCATTCACCCCTGTATTCTAAAGGAATTAAGTAACGTAATAGATAAACCCTTATTTTTAATATTCTGGGACTCTATAGTAAGAGGTACTGCACACATTCAAGGCACCCAGTGCCAGAGGCAGCAAAACAACACCAAAACATCATTGAACCTCCACCATATTTCATTGACAGGGTGCGTTCACACTGCGGAATCTCCGCTCACTGAATACCGCGAGATTCCGCCTGGCGGCAGCCGCCGATGTTGCTTCGGCGCTAAGGCCGTGGGGCACTGAGCCGTCATCATTGACAGCTATGCAGTGCTCGTGGAATCCGTGCAAAGAATGAACATGTTCTTTCTTTGTGCAGAACAATTTCAGCGGCGGAATTGTCCGCCGCTGAAATTCGCGGAGACCCATTCACACTAATGTTAAGTTCACACCGTGGAATTCCAGCGGGAATTCCGTAGTGTGAACGCACCCTAAGTACTGTGTTCTTTTCTTTGCATGCTTCCTTCCATTTTCGGTAAACAGTAGAATGATCTGATTTACCAAAAAGCTCTATCTTTGTCTCATCTGTCCACAAGACGTTTTCCCACAAGGATTTTGGCTTACTCAAGTAAATTTTGGCAAAATGTAGTCTTGCTTATTTATGTCTCTGTGTCAGCAGTGGGGTCCTCCTGGGTCTCCTGCCACAGCGTTTCATTTCATTTAAATGTCGACGGATAGTTCATGCTGACACTGACAATGATGTTTGGAACTTGTTTGGGGCTGCTTATCCACCATCAGGATTATCCTGCGTTGACACCTTTCATCAATTTTTCTCTTAGCTACAGTGCCATGAGTTGAAAACTTCTTGATAATGCTGTGCACTGTGGACAAAGACAAAACTAGATCTCTGGAGATGGACTTGTAACCTTGAGATTGTTGATATTTTTTTACAATTTTGGTTCTCAATTCCTCAGACCGTTCTCTTCTCCTCTTTCTGTTGTCCATGCTTAGTGTGACACACACAGACACACAATGCAAAGACTATGTGAACTCTCCTTTTTATCTGATTTTAGGTGTGATATTTTTATTGCCTACACCTGTTATTTGCCCCAGGTGAGTTTAAAGGAGCATCACATGCTTGAAACAATCTTATTATTCCACAATTTTGAAAGGGTGTCAATAATTTTGTCCAGCCCATTTTTGGAGTTTGGTGACATAATGTCCAATTTGCTTTTTTTCCTCCCTTTTTTTGTTTAGTTTCAATACACACAAAGGGAATAAACGTGTATAGAAAAACATGTGTCACTGCAATCCTTTTCTGTGAGAAATACTTCATTTTCAGGGGTGCCAACAAATAACCAATAAACCTGCATGCTTTTAATAATACCTGAGTAATATTGTATATTGCAAAACTACACATCAAAAAGAACTTGATATCTGAGAAAATAGTCGGACTCAGATGTGAATTGCATTGATTAGGTTTGTGTACAATTCACCAGGTCCTAATTTTAATAATTTATGATCAATTAAAAAAATGTTTTCTCTCATATAATAATTTTTATTATTATTATTCATAATTGAGTTATTATCGTGACAGAAGACCCCAGAAGATCCGCCATTCTGAAGATGTTCTTACCCAGTTGTCTGACATTACAATCTGACCCTTACGTAAATCATCCATACGTTTTCTCATCTGACTAATAATAGACCACTCCTTGGCAGGGGCCATTAGAGTTTTTCAACTTAATTTTTCTCACTTTTCCTACTAGAAGTTGTAATGTTATGGCTGATCGATGTCTGTGTGCAACAACATTATTGTGAATATTTTAATTGAAATGACTGGTGGGCCAAGAATATCCCAGTACAACATTGAAGCTAAAAGAAAAAGAATAAATACAAAATGACGGGATGAGTTATGAATGTCATTTATCATACCATGGCTCGCACCAAGAAATGATGAAAAGGAAACACTTATAACGGCATGTTTTATTTGTTTCTGTCTTAACAGACATAACGCTCTTCTATTTTCCATGGCCATATCAAGAACTCAGTGCCTCAATAAAACTTAATTAAAAACCACATTAAACATGGCTGAGGACTGCTCTTTTCAGCGATAAAGCTCCATGGAAATGTCTTTTTTATCCTATAATACTAAAAGTGCTATAATGAAACATTCCAACAATAATAGCTTAAAAACTAAATTAGATTTGAAATTTGTGGAAAGAGAAATTGTGCTAAATAAATGCATTAAGTTGACTGCCAAGATGAGCAAAGAACAATTTATTAGAAGCTATGTCAGAACATTGTTAGGAGGGAGGTTTCTATTCCTTCAAAGCCCCATAAACACCCCTGTATGTAGAACAAATATAATGTTTCTATGGTTAAATAGGTCCCCCTGGGATGTATAAATAACTAGTAGTTTTTCACTTTGTGCTTATCTTGGGGATTGGGCTAGTGGTGATGTGCCAGTATACAATGCATTCAAAATAAATCCTGTACTGAAAGTTCCCAGGAGCACAGAAACCTCTATAATTCTTTTACATGGAAAGAGTTTGGAACAGCCAGCACTCAAACTAAAAAATCGGGGGAGAAGGGCCTTGGTAAAGCTAGTTTTTTTTTTTTTTTTTTAAGAAAACTGCCACTTCAGTTATTGAGCCAAAGCCAGAGACATAGTCAAAGGGAATGGGAAATATAATAAGAAAGGAAGGACTTCTACTTCTCCCCCATACATCCACTTCTGACTTTGGATGAAAAATTGCAGTGGCAGTTTAAAAAAATAAAAAAAATAAAAATAAAGCAGAAAAAAAATCTAGCCTAAGAGAGATGACCACGAATTTGTCACCCTGGCTGAGCTCCAAAGATTCTGGGGAAGATTTATCATTGCTTTTATAGCATTTTTTTGTCTATGTTTAGGCGCAGTTCAGGCGCAAGCAGCATATTTTGAGACTTTTATGCGCCTTTTGATATAGACAGTTTCACTCTTTTTGCCTACCCGTAGAACTTTTTCTTTTTGACCATGTAGTGGTCACATATTTATCATTTGCGACTTTTGTCAAAAGCCGCTATTTTGTGTGCAAAGGTACTTTTTTAGGGGCAACGCTACACCACCTACCAGTAGGTGTGAGAATAATTTCTACCTTCCACAATTCAACCTTTAACCTCTTGTGGACAACAGCGTCCCACTCCCCTTCTAAGATGCGCTCAGGAGCTGAGCGCGGGTCACAGATGGGTAATCCTGGTGGAAACATAAAATTCATACAAATATGACAGCGGCTGTGAGCTTCACTGCAGCAGCGTGGATTGCACTGTTTACATCAGCGATCCAGGCTGGCATCTATTGGCTATGCGCGGTCACGTGTCCGCCGCGCATAGCAACGTGTCTCTAGTAACTGGGTGCCGGGAGGCTCCCGGAAGCTGCCGCCTGCTCGTCCTCACTGACAGGTGGCGCA
This sequence comes from Hyla sarda, assembly GCF_029499605.1. Lineage (NCBI taxonomy): Eukaryota > Metazoa > Chordata > Amphibia > Anura > Hylidae > Hyla > Hyla sarda. The sequence goes on along the minus strand of NC_079193.1, from coordinate 57,720,535 downwards.
CTTCCGGCCCTGCACCCGCTGCACAAATTAATTAAAGTACTCACAAAGAATTATATTATTATATGTATATCTATGTAAGCGTCCTCTTCATTGAATATGTATAGAACACGTGGAATAAGCATTTATATTGTATGTATCATTTAGTTTGTATATCTACCTGTATGATGTCATGTAGCCATGCCCCCTTTACCTGTACTTTGGAGTTTTTTTTGGTGTATATATGAGTGCACTGATCTGACTGTAAGCATCCCGATCTGAGGAAGGGAGGGCACCTCCCAAAACGCGTCATCTCCATTTTTTTATTTTCTTGATTCAATAAAGTGGTTCCACTGCGAACCTTTTAAAATATACATACAGTCCATCTCCTTCATTTCCAAGAAAGCCGCAGCGCCATCTCCAATTTTTTTTTCACAAACCTCTCCTCTATCCATAGAGTGAAGCTTTGTGGTGGCAACATCATGCTGTGGGGTTAAGTGGCTGATCAGGGTTAAGGGAAAGCTAAGGAGCTTCAAACAAGACAATGATCTTGAGCACACAGCAAAGACAACACAGGGGTGGCTCAAATGAGTACTGCAGCCATAGAAGACTTATCCCCTCTCCGCAGGATAGGGCATAAGTGTCTGATTGTGGGGGTCCGACCGCTGGGACCCCCTGCGATCTCCCATATGGGGACCCGGCATTGCTACGGCTCTGCACGGCTAATGCTCATATCGTCGACCTCACTAAGGGGTCAACAAACATGCACCCTCAATTCAGCTCATTGGAAGAGGCGGGGATGTACGAATGCTGAATCTCCGCCTCTCCCATAGAGATACATGGAGGGGGTGTGTCGGCCGTGGCATCATGCTGTGGCCCACTTGCCTCCTGCATGGGGAGAAGTGCGACAGAGTCGGGGCCCCATACAGGAGATCGTGGGGGGTCCCATCTGTCAGACCCCCTGCAATTAGACACTTATTTCCTATCCTGCAGATAGGGGATAAGTGTTCTATGGCTACAGTACTCCTTTAAGGACAACTTAGTAAATGTCCTTGATTGGCAGAGCCAGAGCCTTGGCCTGAACCCAAACAAACATCTCTAGAGAGACTTGAAAACAGCTCCCACCAATGGTCCCTATCCAACTTGACAGAGCTTGAGAACACCTTCAGAGAAAATGGCAGAAAATGCTAAAATCGAGTTGTGCCTCTGGAAACCTTAAAAAGGCCAGGGAGGGGAGCGCAATGCCACCCATTTCCTTGACTTATATGTCAAAAATGCAGCAGGTCTCAGTAGACAACCGAGCAACATGTCAAAAGTTGTATTTAATGACAGTAACACTTTAAACTAGACAGTCTTAGAATAGGCCACCTTTATCACAGTGTGGTAAACACGCTGTCAAATAAATCTGTTACATTTCTAGACTGTCTAACCAACTATTAGTTGTTATAAAAAGTGCCAGAATCTTGGCACATAGCGTCACATCCTAAAACACATACATTTTTACAGATGCCATGCCCCCTTTGCCAATCACATGGGTAATTTGAACAATATCCTGTATAAAAATCTAACATTCGGGCACCTGCTGTACCCAAGGATGGGTGCCAAATAAAGTTATACTATATATCTTCTACAAAGCATAGTATATCTAACCCAATCATAATATGCTATCATATTTTGATTACGAAACACAAAAATATCCATCTGGCAGGCCTGAGATGATGTTGTGCGGTATAACACAATAATTGACTCTCTTCCATTAGCCACAGGAACCACCACAGCAGCGAGAATACAAGAGTGTTAGCTGCTCTCCAGGTACACATCAGGTTAACAAACACTGACGTTCTCTTGCTTAATGATTCAATCTGTAGTGTGAGCAATAGCGTCTCTTTACAGCCATGTGCACTCCAGGTAGATCCGGTGCCGCTCTTGTCTGGTATAGAAGACTCACATATTGCACACAGAGCTGTTTGTTTATCAGGTGCTGACAATTTGGAAATGGCATTATATATCAAAGGAGAGAAGCTATAGCTCAGTCCCCATGATGGATTTACACAGCGCTATTCAGAGATACATCAAATCGGCATCATGCCAGTTATAGATGAGGCCTAGCATCTTCTTAGGTGGTGAGGTCAGTCACAATGAACAGCCTTCACTATTTACCAGCAAATTATCCACCAATTTGGTGGCTACAACGCTAATGTTATAGTTCCTCCCAGATATTGTTTCATGATCATCATTCTAAGGTTTTTGCACACAAGGAAATATCTTATCAGCTGACAACATCTGTCGCCAACAGAAAAGTTATTGTAGTGACATAAAATACATAAATGTCTCTAATCACTAAGTACTGAATGATATAATATATAACGATAGTATTTGCAATACATAGTAATGGTAATTTCACATATTTTATTACAATTTGTGCTGCTTTGTTGCTCGATTGCAAAGTTCTCTGAATGGGCAGATGGTTGCCCAACACGAGTGTCAATCCAGTAGATCGGCACTCGATAAATAAGCCTTTTACACAGTTCAATGATTGTGCAAGCAGGGCAGCATGAAGGATTGATGCAGCCATTAAGGGGTACTCCGGAGGAAAACTATTTTTTTTTTTCAATTGGTTCCAGAAAGTTAAACAGATTTGTAAATTATTTCTATTAAAAAATCTTAACCCTTCCAATACTTATCAGATGCTATGCTGTAAGCTCCAGAGGAAGTTGAGTTGTTCTTTTCTGTCTGACCACAGTGCTCTCTGCTGACACCTCTGTCCATGTCAGGAACTGTCCAGAGTAGGAGCAAATCCCCATAGCAAACCTCTCCTGCTCTGGACAGTTCCTAACATGGACAGAGGTGTCAGCAGAGAGCACTGTAGTCAGACAGAAAAGAACAACAACTTCCTCTGTAGTTTACAGCAGCTGATAAGGGATTAAGATTTTTTTAAATAAAAGTAAATGGAAAATAAGTGGAAAATAGTGTATCCCTTTAAAGGGGTTGTCCAGGCCTAAAAACAATATGGCTCGGGGTGGAAAAAAATTAATAAATAACATAAATAACTATACTTACCCCAATCCTAAGATGCTGCATTGCCAATTGTCCTCATTAATTCCTGGATGCTGGCTTTAGTTTACATAAGCACCACATTTTCCTTTTTACACATGAACATTTATGTCCTGGCTAATGAGATTTTCAGAAATTAGCCAATGAACTGTTTCCTCATTCACTGGCTGGTTGATGCATCTTTTACATGTGCAGTATTGGGTCACGTCCACATGATATAGTACAACTGACCATAAATTCTACAATCTAGCCACAATTACGGACACAAGCCCTATCTGGCAGTGGTGGTGAATTGAATTGGGCGACTTTCAGAGTAGATGTAGGGCTATGTCAAGGAGCAAAGGAATTCTTTACCCTTAACCCTATGAAGAGGGTTTCAACATTCCCAAAGGGAATCCCCAGGTAATCCTCTACTGTAGTTTTTGAAAGAAGCAGCTGACATTTCCAGATATTTGGACCATAGGAGAAGGCAGGCGATGAAGGCATACAGTCAGAGGTCAGGGCAAATGGAGTTTGGTCAGCAGGATGGACAGTAGTAAGAAGCTTGATCAGGAGAAGCCTGTTTAGAACATATGTAACATATGTAACTGCTGTTCAGTAGAATGGAAAACATGATCAGGCAACAAGCACCTTTGTATGTTTCTTTAAAATATAACAGGGCGCCAAGGCATTGTTGGGGGCTGGAAAATAGAAATGTGCACTCTCCCTTCAAATATGCAAAGGCCAGAGAGCACGAGGGAAATGGTGCGGAAACGGTGCGATTGCAACACAAAACAGTGTAAGGCTAGGTTTCCACTTTTTTGCCAAAACGCCAATAAAAATGCCTATTATGCCACATGGCTTTTTTTGTGTGTGAAAAAACGCTGCAGCCAGATGTTAGCTGCAAGTCAATAGGGAATTGCAAAATGCCATATCCATTTGGCATTTTTTAATCCTTTTGGAGTTTTTCAGCTAATTTTGGCTACTTGGCAGTTTTTAAAAAATGACCTCTTGTTGAGACTTTGGCGTTTTTTTCAGGAACATCTTGGCGTTTTCCTCCCATAGAAGTCTATTGGAGTGAAAAAACACCATGTGGGTTTTAACTTTGGTGTTTTTGCAGGCTGTTTTTATTCTTTATTTGGACTTTAGCGATCCAAGCGATTTCGTAGGGTACCATAAAAAAAAAAAAAAGATACAGTAGGGATGGAAAAAATAGTATTTAGCGAAATGTATATTTTTTATTACAACATTTTTATTCATTTTTAAACAGAGATCAATTTATCAATTTATGTGGGCGGGCAGGGAACTAAAAATGTAGCCAACAATAATAAAAATGTAGAAAGGGGCCATTTAAATGTAAAAATAATATATTTTTTAAATAAATTTTGTTAACATTTTTATTAGTAATGTATTTTTAATAATGTGTTATTATTAACTCTAGTCCCCTTCACTATGTTCTGCGATGTGAAGTGACACCCGCTGTGATCTGTCTTATTAATGCAGGTACTACAGCTCCCAGCATAGAGCAGAGTGTGCTCCATGGTAGGAGCAGCATTATCTGCAGTTAAGGACAGATAGATACCTGCTGCGATCATCCTTCATCTCTGAGATGCGGAGCAGCTTTCTTATGCGCTTGCATCTCTGCACTATAAGAGAAAGCCGCTCCGCATCTCTGCAACAGAAAGGACAATCACATTGGGTGTCAGGAGTGACACCCGGGGCGATCTATCAATTAGTACATGTACTACTGCTCCCATCATGGAACAGTCTGTTCCATGCTGGGAGTAGTAGTACTACCTAAAAAAAAATTTGAAATAAAGAATAAAAGTGAAAAAGTGAAAAAAAAACACACAAGCACACTTTATAAAAAATATTATTAAAATACATTACTTATAAAAATTTTAACAAAATTAATTATAAAAAATATGTTATTTTTACAGTTAAATGGCCCCTTTCTACATTTTTATTATTGTCGGCTACATTTTTAGGTCCCTGCCGCCCACATAAATTGGTCCCTGTTTAACCTGTTAGGGACGGAGGGCGTACCTGTACGCCCTTTGCCCACTCCCGTTCTATAACGCGGGGCCACAGGGACCAGTGGCTAATAGCGCGCGGCACTGATCGCAGTGCCGCACGCTATTAACCCTTTAGATGCGTCTAAAGTGAAAGTAAATTAATGGCGGTTAACTCAATGGTGCTGTTCTGGACCGCCGCGGTGAAATCACGGCATCCCGAACAGCTGTAGGAAAGCAGGAGGGTGCCTACTTTCCTTATCGCTGTCCGATTGCCGAATGACTGCTCAGTACCTGAGATCCAGCAGTCAAGCGGCAGAATCATTGATCAATGGTTTCCTATGAGAAACCAATTAATCAATGTAAAAGATCAGTGTGTGTGCAATGTTATAGCCGCCAATGGGAGCTATAACATTGCATAAAAAAAGTTTTAACCCCTTCCCTAATAAAAGTTTGAATCACCCCTCTTTTCCCATAAAAAAAACAGTGTAAATAAAAATAAACATATGTTAAACATATCGCCGCCTGTGGAAAGATCTGAATTATAAAAATATATAATTAATTAAACCGCATGGTCAATGGCGTATGCGCAAAAAAACTGCCAAAGTCCAAAATAGCATATTTTTAGTCACTTTTTATATCCTGAAAAAATGAATAAAAAGTGATCAAAAAGTCAGATCAATACAAAAATGGTACCTCTTAAAAATTCAGATCACGGCGCATAAAATGAGCCCTCATACTGGCCCGTACATGAAAAAATAAAAAAAAGTTATAGGGGTCAGAAGATGATTTTAAACGTATACATTTTCGTGCATGTACTTATGATTTTTTCCAGAAGTACGACAAAATCAAACCTATATAAGTAGGATATCATTTTAATCTTTTGGACCTACAGAATAAAGATAAGGTGTCATTTTTACAGAAAAATGTACTGCGTAGAAACGGAAGCCCCCAAAATTTACAAAATGGCATCTTTTTTTCAATTTTGTCGCACAATGATTTTTTTTTCTGTTTCGCCGTAGATTTTTGGATAAAATGACTGATGTCCTTACAAAGTAGTATTGGTGGCGCAAAAAATACGCCATCATATGGATTTTTAGGTGCAAAAATGGAAGGGTATGATTTTTAAAAGGCAAGGAGGATAAAACTAAAGTGCAAAAATGGAAAAACCCTCTATCCCCAAGGTGTTAAAAAGTTATAAAAATGTAATCATAAAAAATCTAAATTTTGTTAAATACATTTTTTTCCCATTCCTACTAAATCTTTTTATTTTTATTTATTTTTTTGGTACCCAACAAATAAAACATAAAGGTGACTAGCAACTACAGTTAGTAGGACAGACTAACAATTACACAAATACAGACTCTGAAAATTTTTGGCATCACAAATATCAGCTAAAACTGTAAAAGAAAAAGATATTTATTACAGCTATATTATCACCACAGAAGTCAAAGAAACCTACCATAAAAACAATCCACAAAATCCATATACTGTATTACATCCCTATGTGTATCTCCAATATGGTTAAAAAATTATAGGTGAAAGCATGGATGGGAAACCAGTAAGTCTACAAAAATACCTGTTTTGTTAAATCTGTTCTCCTGTTTCATCAACATCAATGGCGCCTAATGGACTCCACTGACTTTAATCGGCTCTGTCTGGTTTCTGTCATGGTGTCTGGCATTTCATAGGACAACATAGAGCAAATTGCTGTGCTCTGATATTTTGGATTGAACCAACAAAAAATCGCTCAACGCAGGTGTGACCACAGTCTAATCTTACAAACATAAAAACATACAAAAATACAGGCCTACATACAAAATAATATTAAAAGACATACATACGGTCAAAATATTTCATAACTACAAGTGAATAAGGCCTTAAAATTGCTTCCCTAGTACAAAATGTGACCTAACATCTTCATCTCCTCCTTGTGACATAGCTCCGATAGGTACCTACATGACTATTTAGTGTAATCGTTTCATTAAATGCCAGTACCGGTAATGGTGATAATTTCACGTTGCATCTTGCACGCAACATTTATATTGAAGATTTCATCTTCCCGGCCTAGCCAGAGCATCTTTTATTACTTTAACATTTGTCTTTCCTACAATTCAGACATTAGAACCATTAGACAACACAGGACTTTTACATTATGACATTATAGTATTAACGCGTTTCGTTCCATCCCATTCTAAAAGCTTTCTATATTTGCAAACACATTACTATTTTTGAACAAAGTAAGAAGAAGCATGTTCTGAATATAAAGAAGAAGAAAAAAACCTTTTAGGCCAGTTTTACTATTTATCCGAGAGAAAATGGGGGACAAAAGACCGGTTATTTAGAAAAAGAGGAGTACAATAGAAGAGCATTACGGTAATTCTTTAAGTAGTATCTATAATGTACCAAGATGGGGAGGAAACACTTTAGGAGGCATTTAAATACTTAGGAAAACTCTGAATGTTTCTTTTCATTCCAACAAAATAAAAGAAAAACTAATAGCAGCAGATATGAAGGTTATGTGATTGATTCTAATTCTGATGTGAATTATATGATGAGCAGTGTTTCCCGTTAATGAAATCCGCTCTGATAACAGCGCTCAGATGAAAGTGGGAACACAATGCACAAGAAGAAACTACAGTCCATTGCTAATTTGCTGCAAGTCCATTAGCTCCCAGAACAGGATATTTAAAGCCTTTGTGAGCGGCTTGGAAATGGAATTAGGATTTGCATTTCATTTTGGTTGCATTAATAACAAAAAAAGAAGGAAGAAATGTGTAACTTGAGGCTTACAGGCGGATTCCTCATTTTAATTTAATTTCTATTTTTCATCCATCGCATGTTGAGGAATCCATGTAAAGTATAGAACAGTGGTCTACAACCTGCGGACCTCCAGATGTTGCAAAACTACAACACCCAGCATGCCCGGACAGCCAACGGCTGTCCGGGCATGCTGGGAGTTGTAGTTTTGCAACATCTGGAGGTCCGCAGGTTGAAGACCACTGTTAGAGGAAGTTGTACTCACCTGTCCCCGCCGCTCCGGGCCTTCACCGTTCGCCACCGCTCGCCATGTTGCCGTCCTCTGCTTCCCCGGCATCCTTGCTCTCCATCACGTCGCTACGCACACCGCTCCTATTGGATGAGGGGACGGCGTGCGCAGCAACGTGATGACGTCGATGGAGAGCACCGATGATGCAGGGGATCCTGAAGAGGATGCCCTGGAGCCCCAAGGACAGGTAAGTGATCGTCAGCGGACCACACAGGGCACCGTAAACGGCTATCCGGTGGCAGCTGAAGCAGTCTGCGCTGCCGGATAGCCGTTTATGCGATGGCCCCGACATACAAAAGCATCGTATGTTGATGCTGCCTTCAACATGCGATGGTCTCTGAGAGGCCATCGCATGTTGAAATTATCGTATGTCGGGTCCATCACAGGTCGAGGGGTCACAGTACCGTACAGGACCCTGAAGAAGCTCCTGTCCTCTACATAGACAGTGATTACAGCTCCCAGCAGATCTTTCTTACATTTATATGTAAGGATTTGCTTTATCTGTATTCGTTATCTTTTTATTTTTCTTTGTTCCTCACTTTTCCCTATTTTTGGATGACATTTTGAGGCTTAGAACCAATTAACAGTTTTCCATATAGTTATGGTCTCAACATACAATGGTTTCAATATACAATGGTCATCTTGGAATCAATACATAGTGTAACTTGAGGGGCCACTGTAAAATTGTAACCAGTTTAGGCATCTCTCTGTGAGTTTAACATATAAAACACATTGGCAGGAATTCATCATTGTATGTAGTCTATATTTTTGTAGACTATATTTCAGCGTTCGGAACATTTTGTGTGGGTCGTGATGTCATGGCCATGCCCCTCGTGATGTCACACCACGCCCCCTCAATGCAAGTTTATGGGAGGGGGCATGGCAGCCGCCATGCCCCCTCCCATAGACTTGCATTGAGGGGGGGGGGGGGTGGCGTGACATCATGAGGGGCGTAGCCAATTGATGTATTACTTCATTTATACAGAGGTTTTACCAGTAAAATGCCCACTGATTCACCTGTGCCTCAAATCTGGACTTTCTGGAGAACATGGTTTACTGTTACAATGGTCCAAGAAAGGACCATTGTATGGTGAAAATATAGTAATCTGAGGCCATGGTAAGTTGAGCGATCAGTGTATGCTCCATTTATGAATACATTATAAATCTATTAAATATCTTAACATATATGTGGATCAAAGCAGAAAATTCCAATATTTGCGGCTCTGCCTCTATAGGCACCTCTACTTCTATGTGAGCCAGTCCTTTGATTGTGTATTTGATTGTGTATGACATTAGTAATAAAGACCCTTCTTGTGAAGATGCTGCTGTTTTGCACTTATTTTCCTATACTGTAGCTGAGATAAAAAGCCTTAATGCATTTACGGAACAATCAATAGACAACCCTGTGCTGCGCGCTGAACACGGGTCTTTGAATAGCAGCCAGAGAGCTCTTTAATTTTCTCCAGTGTAACGCTGAGTACCTGTAATAGCTTTCAGACTGTCAGGAAAACAGCTGGCGTCTTTTTGCTTCTTTGCCAGAAGGATGGTTACGCAAGTAGTTTTTATAACAGCAACTGTATCTCTCAAGTTTGTCTTTTGGAGCATTTGCAGCTTTAATGTAATGTAAGTGGTAGATGCTGCATGGGGACATGTAATGACAAAATACCTTCATTCCTATTAGTGCTCGGTTTCATATGGAATTTAATTGTGAATATGTATCAAGTCTTTATATCAGGATTGCACCACATTTCAAGGGTATCGTTTTGTATTTGGTGTTGAATGTTTATTTTGTTTAAAAGTTTTAATGGAAATTTTGCAATAAACAAGTATTCAAACTGACATGTCCTGTACATTTAAAGGGTACCTTTCATCAAAAAAACTTTTGATATATTATAGATTAATGTATGCAGAATAACTTTCCAATAGCATGCTATTCAAAAATATGCTTCTTTCTATTTAATTTTCCACTTTGAAAAAATGACCACTAGGGGTCTCCCTACCAGTCCTTTTTTATAGATTTCAGACTCATGCTGGAGTCCTAAATCTCAGACTGCAGCAGGGACACAGACAAACTCAGCACTGCTCCCTGCCAGGGAGTTTATCTGTGTTGTGGCTGCAGTCTGAGATTTAGGACTCCAGCATGAGTCTGAAATCTATTAAAAAAAAGGACTGGTAGGGAGACCCCTAGTGGTCATTTTTTCAAAGTGGAAAATGAAATAGAAAGAAGCATATATTTTTTATAACATGCTATTGGAAAGTTATTCTGCATACATTAATCTATAATATATCAAAAGTTTTTTTGATGAAAGGTACCCTTTAACTTACTTTCCACATGTTATTACTAAATGACATAACTGTAACATCATGTCTAGAGATGAGTAAACTTTTCAAAGGTTTGATTTGGCCAGTACGCCAGATTTTGGCAACAAAATTTCGGATCGGACCAAATAAGGACTAAACGTGTACTTCCCCAATAGCCCAAAAACTTGTTTATAACACTAAAAGATCATGTACAACACAGTTACCTAGGTTAGGTAACCTAGGAATATATCTAATATATCTATATATTTTGAGCTGTTTTTTTTAAAGCAAAGTTACTTTCAAAGTGATGGCCACATGTATGGGGCTATGGGTAAATGGATGGTGTCCGGTGGTAGATAACAGGTTGACTAAAAACACACATGCTTTTTAATATATATAAAAATGACACAACATGCGCATTTTTTTTTCACAATATGTGTACCACAAAAGAACTGTCACACTTAACTTGCAATTAAAACAGATTTTGCACTGACAGGACAGATGTAGAATGCTCTCTGGAGTGAAGTGTAGTTTTCTTTATGGGGTTTTTTCCCAACAGAAATTTTTCCACGATATTTACTAAGGTTTCCCTACATTTTGCACATTTCCCTACGTTTTGCATTTTTAAATAAACTCTAAGGCTCCTTTCACACTGAGTATTCATCCGTTATTAAACATCCGTTTTCTGTGTAAAAACGGATGTATAATAACGGATGAAATAACGAGCGCTAACGGCTGAATAACGTCTGTCAAAATAACGGGAATATTCATCCGTTAAGACCCATTATAGCATCCGTCATGTACGGCCGTTTTAACACCTCTGCCTACAAACTTCCACAGCCGGGACTACTACTACTCCCATCATGGAACAGACTTGTTTCCATGATGAGAGTAGTAATTCCCTGGCTGCGGGAGTCTGCCGGTGGCTGGGGAGGCTAAATTAGTGTTTGTAAGACTACCCCCATCATGGAACAGAGTCTGTTCCATGATGGGGGTTGTAGTACAGAGACTGAGGAATTGATCGCACCAGGTCTCACTTCTGAGACCCCATGCGATCAGAAGTTATTAAGCAGGGGAACAGGTGGCATGCTCCGCAACCCTGAGATGTATGGTGTGTCTTAATTTTAATTTTTAAATCCCCCGCGGGGAGCCCTGAATGGTCGGTACCGAGGAGCCATTCAGGGCTACCAGAGTTTTTTTTTAAATGAACATTGTGAGTGGCAGCGGATGCCATATGTATATTACAAGCGCTGTGGGGGGGGGGGGGGGGGCAAGATATATAGCGCTGCAGGGGGGGGGGGGCAAACATATAGCATATATATCTAGTCCCCCAGCACATTTATAATATGCCCCCCGCAGTGCATTAATAAAGATATGACCCGCGCCAGCGCATATATAACCCCGCCGGCGCATTAATAAAGATATGACTCCCGCCAGCGCATTTATATGTGTGTATATATATATATATATATATATATATATATATATATATACAAAAATATAGAAGCAGCACACCACAGGTAGATTTCAAAGGAACGGTGAGTTTATTCCATGATGTGAGAGATTACGTTTCTCCAGGGCTGGAGAAACGTAGTCTCTCACATCATGGAATAAACTCACCGTTACTTTGAAATCTACCTGTGGTGTGCTGCTTCTATATTTTTGTATGCATTGAGGAACCAGTGGACCGAGGTTCAGAATATGGGGGCACCCCGATTTCTTTTTTTCTACATATTTTTCTATACATTTCTGGAGGTGCTGTTCTTATTGGATATATATATATATATATATACACACACACCCCACCAGCGCAATAAAAACATTTATGACCCCTGCCAGTGCATTTATATATGTGTATATATATATATATATATATATATACCCCGCCAGCACAATTATATATATATATATATATATGTATATATATATATATATATATATATATATGTCCAGAAAGAAACAGTGGCACATATATATATACCCCCGCAGTGCATTAATAAACATATGACCCTCACCAGCGCATTTATACATATATACTCCCCGCCGGTGCAAATGTATATATATACTCCCGCAGTGCATTAATAAAGACATGACCCATTTATATATACAGTACAGACCAAAAGTTTGGACACACCTTCTCATTCAAAAAGTTTTCTTTATTTTCATGACTATGAATATTGTAGATTCACACTGAAGGCATCAAAACTATGAATTAACACATGTGGGATTATAGACATAGCAAAAAAAGTGTGAAACAACTGAAAATATGTCATATTCTAGGTGGAAAGTGTCCCCAAGGGCAGTTACAAAAACCATCCAGAGCTACAAAGAAACTGGCTCACATGCGGACCGACCCAGGAAAGGAAGACCAAGAGTCACCTCTGCTGCGGAGGATAAATTCATCCGAGTCACCAGCCTCAGAAATCGCAGGTTAACAGCAGCTCAGATTAGAGACCCGGTCAATGCCACACAGAGTTCTAGCAGCAGACACATCTCTAGAACAACTGTGCAGAGGAGACTGTGTGAGGCCTTCATGGTAGAACATCTGCTAGGAAACCACTGCTAAGGACAGGCAACAAGCAGAAGAGACTTGTTTGGGCTAAAGAGCACAAGGAATGGACATTAGACCAATGGAAATCTGTGCTTTGGTCTGATGAGTCCAAATTTTAGATCTTTGGTTCCAACCACCGTGTCTTTGTGCAATGCAGAAAAGGTGAACGGATGGACTCTACATGTCTGGTTCCCACCGTGAAGCATGGAGGAGGAGGTGATGGTGTGGGGGTGCTTTGCTGGTGACACTGTTGGGGATTTATTCAAAATTGAAGGCATACTGAACCAGCATGGCTACCACAGCATCTTGCAGCGGCATGCTATTCCATCCGGTTTGCGTTTAGTTGGACCATCATTTATTTTGACCAAGAAGGAGAGTGATGGGTGCTGTGCCAGATGACCTGGCCTCCACAGTCACCAGACCTGAACCCAATGAAGGCAAAAGGGCCAACAAGTGCTAAGCATCTCTGGGAACTCCTTCAAGACTGTTGGAAGACCATTTCAGGTGACTACCTCTTGAAGCTCATCAAGAGAATGCCAAGTGTGCAAAGCAGCAATAAAAGCAAAATGTGGCTACTTTGAAGAACCTAGAATATGACATATTTTCAGTTGTTTCACACTTTTTTTGTTGTGTCTAAAATTCCAGGTGTTAATTCATAGTTTTGATGCCTTCAGTGTGAATCTACAATTTTCATAGTCATGAAAATAAAGAAAACTCTTTGAATAAGAAGGTGTGTTCAAACTTTTGGTCTGTACTGTATATATATATATATATACCCTGCAGCGCATTTGTCATAATATGCCACTTCAGCGCTATAGGTGAAAAGTATTTCTATCAGCAGCGCATAGTGCCAGCAGCCGTCCGGCCTGATGATGCTGATACAAATACTTTTCATACATAGCGCTGCGGCGGCATATGTATATATTAGCATTGTGGGGGGGCAGATAACATTAAATGTCTGCCCCCAGCGCATCTATATACATATACCACTGCAGCGCTATGAATGAAAAGTATAACTATAAGCAACGCATAGTGCCAGCAGCCGGCTGGTATATGTATATAGATGCGCTGGGGGGCAGACATATAGCCACACCCACAGCGCTTCTATATACATATGCCGCCGCAGTGCTATGTCTGAAAAGTATTTCTATCATCATCATCGTGGCCGCCTGGCTGCTGGCACTATGTGCTGCTGATAGATATACTTTTCATTTATAGAGCTGCAGTGGCATATTATGACAAATGCTCTGAGGGGGGGGGGGGTCACAATATAAATGCGCTGCGGGGGTGTGTGTGTGTATATATATATATATATATATATATATATTCGCTGGCGGGGGTCATGTCTTTATTAATGCGCCGACGGGGGGGTATATATATATATATATATATATATAAATATATATATATATAAATGCGCTGGCGGGGTCATGTCTGCCCCCTGCAGTGCTATATATCTTGCCCCCCACAGCGCTTTTGATATACATATGGCCCCCGCTGCCACTAACAATGTTCATTTTAAAATCCCTGCGGAGAGCCCTGGTTGGCTCCTCGGTACCTACTCCTATTTGTGTTGTTCACTGATCACTGTCCCGATCATTATGGATTCAGTTTGCTCATCTCTAATCCTGTGGAAACATTACAGGGACTACGGTGGGTGTGTCAGTAGGGGATAGTAGTAGTGTGCCTTTTCTGCAGGAGCGTAGCACACTGCAGGTTATCTTGTGTGCAGAGTTAAAAAAAACATCCATGGTTTCCCTCTGGGATAAGTAGGCCTTCATAGTGTTCAACTAGCACCACATGGAAAAACAGCAAGCAAGCGTCCTTTGATCCCAGAAAAGAGCAAAAGAAGGTGGTATCAATTGTACAAAATGATCTATACAATAACTGGTTTTGTAAGTTGACAAAACAAGCAAAACATTTTTACAACCAATAAACAAACAATATATCTAGAACCCTTTACAGCTTATACAGTCATTTCAATTTACAGTCATTTCAGGCATATATAGGATAAGAATGCCATTGTTTTGGTTTTGGCCTGCATGGCTGCACAACTACCAAGTCACCGTATAGTAACCAAGTCACCCTATAGTCACCCCCCCCCCCAACACTTTTGTTGAAAACATTCTTGAATTCAGCGCCAAATCCTAATCACTAGAATAACTATCTAGCTCTCCCAACTCTGCTGATCACTACTTTAAAGAGAAATCTACCAAAAAAGATATATTCTTGTGTACCCCTTTTAGGTAAGCTTCAACCTTCAACATTTCCTACACAGAAGAGACAGCTCTGTAAAACACCTTTAACACAGTCAAAGGGGCAAATTTATTATTGTAAGTGCACCAGAATTCTGGCATAATTTGCACCACATTTCAGTGTTTGGGATAAAGGGGTGTGGCTATGCAACAAAATTGGCCCAGACTTCCAGTGCAAGATTCTGGCACAGTTTTAGCCAAGTAACAGTTGGTATAAAGTTTTGACAAGACTGTTTAAGAATGGTAAATAATTATGAAACAGATACAAATCTTAGACTGTGTAGTTTAAAGGGGTTTTCAATGAAACCCCTATAGTTAATTCTATGCCTCCCAGTGTGTTAAAACAACAAGCGCCTGTATAATTACCTCCCCGGTGCTGCAGCTGTCATATCTTCTGGTTGCCCTTTCTGTAGTGTTCTTCCTTCCGCCAATGGCCTCTGCTCCCTACTCAGCTACTCAAAGAGCAGTGGGACATCACAGGAAGAACAACACAGGAGTGGTGACCGGAAGATATGGGAGCAGATATGGGAGCAGGGGAGGTAAGTATGCAGGAGTTTGTTGTTTTAATTCACAGAGAGGCTTAGGGTTAACTACGGAGTTTTGCTGGCATTAGAGTGTTTTAGTGCATCTGGATCGATGTTTGCATCTATATCAAGTTCTTGCACCTTTATCAAAACAGAGCAGGTTGCTGGTTGGTTCTAGAGATGCCTTAGGGTGCATTCACACCATGTTTAGTGTCTATGTGGCACAGATCCAACAGGAAAAGCATAAAACCAAATGCCGACACATTGATGCTAGACCTCATTCAATCAAATAACCCGAAAGTGACACCTAGTGACTCCTTTCGGGTATTTTTTCGACCATATCTGACTTTTGGCCTGGACTGAAAATCAGAAAAGTCAGATACGGTGAGAAAATAGACTGGAGTAATTAAGTGACTTCCTTCGGGTCATTAGATTGAATGGGGTCCAGCATGGATATGTCAACAGGCAGTCTTGAGCTTCTCTAGTTGGATCTGTGCCACTAGGGCACAAAACATGGTGTGAATGAACCCTCAGATAAATCTTGGTGGTACTGGTTCTCATTCAAAAGAGCCAAAGGTACATCAAAGCTTATTTTTAGGTAAGGCTCCATAGGTAAAGACTTCAATCAGTATGCAATAGCTTTCTTCCTACTGGTGGAGTGCAAATTTGAATACCTCTTTCCCATGGAACATTGCTGGTAAAAAAAAAAAAAAGAAAAAAAAAGTCTCCATACACTGCCGGCTCTCTTCAATGAGAATCAGGACCCCCCTGAGCTAAGTCAATCATGGAAAACTCAGATACAATCCTAAGTAATTGATGATTTCCATGGTGTGGCGATGTAAGAACTCTATGGAGATTTCTGATTAGTTCACCTGCTTTACAGAGCATCAAGGATTTTTTAAATATATATATATATAATACCTACAACCATGTTTTATGCTTTTTGAAAAAAAAAAAAAAAACTAATCCTTTACATCCATGGATGCAGACTACAAACAATCCCTGTGTAGTCTGATCCTGCAGTCGCACTCCCTTCCATCTGTCCCCCTCTTTTTGATAATATACATTCAGAAGGTTCACAAGAAGTATGGTACAGATGGAAGTATCCAAAAACCCTTGTAAGGAGTAGGTTGTTTTATTACTTGTAGCACTTGGCTTGACAGGATGATCCTTGTTTAATATATGACCAATGTACTGCCTGAAAATATCTTTTAAAAACAAAAAGTTTTAAAATGAAAAACACATACATTTTTATTTCGTTACATATTTTTTTTTGTCACTGGAGCAATTTTTATTTAGTAATGTAGTCCAAAAAACAAGGGGCACTATTAAATACTAAATGACACTCTGGTGTGTCACTATAAAAGAATTTACCACAGTATGAGGTGGAGAAGTTACCCTGTCACATAGCACATACCCAATGCAGCACGTCAGACCCCAACGCCGTTTCGCCGGGAGTCACGGCAAAACGGCGTTTGGGTCTGACGTGCTGCATTAGGTATGTGCTATGTGACAGGGTAACTTCTCCACCTCATAATGTGGTAAACTCTTTGGTACGCTTCCGAGCAGACTTCAAGTGGGGTCAAGGTTGGTTTCCCTCCCCCATTCTTAGGTCTTTCTATTGCCTAGTGTGGAGGTGAAATAAGTACCCACTTTTACTTTTCCGTTAGTCTTTGTGTCACTTGGGATATGTGCAATATATTTTGGCAATTGCCTTGGTATTGAAGTGTTTACATTGCTTACAGCTATTGCATGCTGCACTTTGGTAGCCTTATAGATAGCATAGGTCACTTTAGTATATCCACATCCCTTTCTATTCATATGCCATGTATATGTAGTTGTCAGGATTTTTCTGTTTGTTGCTGTCTCTTTTTAAATGTTTTTACTCCATGTGTTTTCAATAAAGTATTATTAATTTCTACTATACTTAATTTGTTCTGGTGTGTTTTTGGGTAAAACCAATTTTTATTTAGGTAAAACTATATGTTGTCTTTACATAAGATGTAGAGAACACTTTATATCTGTGAGTACCGGCAGAAGGTTTGTCACGTCTAATTGAACATGTTAGGGATGTACACAAGGGAAACCCAACGGTTTTACAGTTTGCAAGCATTGAATGTAGCAAAATGCTTTCAGCCGGCGGTAATCGTCATAAGCCGTAAAAAAAAAGAAACTAAATAGATAATCTGAACTAATGCTTTTGGTACTCTGGGACTTGTAGTGACGTAAGTGTCTTTTTTTTATCATTTGATTGTTTATTGTATAAACATAGAAGAATGTAAGCAGAAAAACGACCATCTAGTCCATCTAGGAACGTGAATGCATATAGGGGGAATCGGGAAAAATAGATGTTGGCTACAAAAGGTGTACGACACCTTATATTTGTGGAATACAGTGAAACCCTGGTGAGTCCGACAGCTTATGACTATAGAATGGGACTATGAAGAGTTATATATTGTAATATCTTCCTTCTCCCCATCCCTTGGGGGCGTTCCTGTCCGCAGGGATGCTAAGCATTTGAAGTTGGTTGTTACGCTATGCGCTCCGGCCTCACACGCTGGCCGTGAGCGCATGGTCCCCTTACCTTCTGCTGCCGACGGGCTGGGACTCGCATTGCGGGACGCACCCGCATGCGAGCCCTAGTCCGTCACTCTCTGGGTGTTTCCCCTGCCTCTGCTTCCGCCTCTCTGCTTCGGCACGCATGTCCCCGTCCCTTAGGGGGTCGGTGTGCCGGAGCTTTAATATTTAAAGGGCCAGTACGCTCATTAGTGTAACCACCTGTGTCTTGTTGATAAATTCCTCCACCCTCCTCAGTTCTCTGCCGGATCTTTATTGCCTTGTGCCTAGTGAAAGCGTTCCATAGTATTGCCTTGCCGTGTACCAGATCTCCGGCTCTTGTTACCTTGACCTTGCTTCTTTGCCGCCTGCCTACTGAACTTCTGCTACGTCCCGACTACGCTTCTGTGCCACCTGCCCTGACCTACAGCTATCCTGACTACAAGTTGTCTCATCCCTTCTGTGCTTCGCATCTCCTCAGCCGCCTGTGTGGTCGAGCCGTGCCGGGGGTAGCGACCTGGGTGTCGCCTGCAGCTGCAAGCCCATCCTGCTTTGCGGCGGGCTCTGGTGCAGACCAGCGGCATCTTAGACTCTGCTCCCTGGCACGGGTCGAGTCATCTGCCACACAGGTCCAGCAGATCCACATACACCGGAGTTCCTGTCTTCAGAAACGTGAGTGTTACATTAGTAAGTCTCCCCTGCCAGCACTTGTAGTAGTCCCCTGGGTGGAAAGCGATACTTACCTAGTCCTATCTTCTCCGGCTGTAATCACGCCCCCTCTGAGTGATTGACAGCCATTATCACCACTCTGCTCCCTAAGCTGACGGAGCAGAGCTATGATGAGGCTGTGACTCAGCTGTCAATTACGCTGAGGGGGCGTGGTTACAGCCAGAGAAGATGGTACTAGGTAAGTATAGCTCCCCACCCAGGGGACTACTTACAGGGCTGGCAGGGGAGACTTTAGAACTTCATAAACTCACCATCCCTTTGGGAAGGAATGTCTCCCGGACATGGTAAGGAAGAAGATTTTATCAAATATAATGACAGGTTCCCTGTAAATCAAGCACTTTGGAATATTTTTGTTTTCCCTGTTGATAATGTGGATTAGTTAAACAGTATTGCCTATTTTTTTGTTTTCTTGCAGGTGGCTTTATTTATGAACTACAGTCCCCATTCCAGTGCTGCTCCCTCAATAGTGTTTACTGTGCGGACCAGAAATAAGCCTCTCTATGCATTAAAAGGGTCCTCCACTCCCCAGCGTTTGGAACATTTAGTGCAGGCTGGTGCAGGCTTCAGGGGTCACCACACCCCCTCGTGACATCACGCTCAGGCCCTCGTGACATCGCACCCCACCCCCTTAATGTAAGTCTATGGGAGGGGGTGTGATGGCCATCATGCCCCTTCCCATAGACTTACATTGAGGGGGTGGGGCGACTCCTGAAGCCATCTGACTGATTCCCTGACTTGTCACGCAAAATATAGACTCTAATATCTCGGGAACAGGAGGATGTTTAAAAAAAATGTAAAAAGGCATGTGATCAAGGCACCCTAGGCTATTTCATGACATTAATATCTAAAAAATTTGTGTTGGCCACAGGTCCTTTTTAAATGGGCACTGTCCAAAAAAAACCCATTTTATATGTGGTGCATCATGGCAAAACATGAACTTTTCTAATATACTTAATATACTTAAATAAATCTTTTTTTTATAGAAATCATGGGTTATAAAAAGACCTTTAGGGGTCCCCATACCATCCTGAACATAATCCTGTCCGGCTGCCGCATCATCTTTGTCCCAGTTGAAGCAAAGGCTGGGACAAAGTCCAGGAAGTGAGGGTGGGACTAGCACTCCTCTGTGCTCACTCCTGTCCTGTCTATCAAACTCCTGTTTGAAAACAGAGAGAAGGGTGTTACAGAGCAGCCTGCAGTGATTGGAAGAGACCCTGTACTGCACAGTAGACTCAGGGAGGAAGTGAACGCATGGTGAGCTCAGTGTTTGCCTTGGACACGCCTCTTGCTGAGAAGTGGGTGTCAGAATAAGTGAGCAGCAGAACAGAGGGATTTGTGAGTCAAATGCAGGAGCTATGCACATAAAAAAGACATGTAAAGAATCTGCATGACCTAGTCAGTAACTTATATAAGCATTATTTTTTAAGTTATATGACAGGTATGTTTTAAGCTTTTCATGGGAATGCATAGAGACAAAGACTCCCAGCATTACACAGACAACCCACTAACTTGTATAAGGATTGTGTAATGCAGTGATCTCACAATTGTGGCTCCGAGCTATTGCAAAACTACAACTCCCAAGGTGTCTTGACAGCCTTTGGCTGTCCAGGCATGCTGTGATTTGTAGCCGAATAACCACAGATTTAAAATGACTGTATAATTATTAATTTCCTCTGTGATGGTGCTTCAGGGTAAATAAAGGGTTTCCCCACAAATCACTGCTTACTGCTGCAATAGTCACATAGACCAGGAAGTGCACAGACCAACTGGGGATCCAGAAAGCAGAATGTCATGTCTGTATTGGCTTGTGTTCACACACAGCTATCGATTTGGTTGTGTGTGAACAGTTTTATGTTCCCTGGTCAGGGAATAGTTAATAGTATTTTGCTTGTTAGCCAATAGCTCCTTGTGTGAGTCTATTTAAAGTCAGCCCAGTCTAACCTCTGGGCTGGTGATACTTCATTATATCCTGACTTGCTAAGATGCTGGACATGCTGCATGGAGCTCTTGGTGAAACACTCTTTGTTTTAGCTTTTAATCTACTATCTCTGTTTTAGCATGCACTTTGTATTTTCTGGTGTTAGCCTATGTTATGTGGCATGCTCTTAGTAGATTTTAAGCTGTATTTGTTTAGTCGGTTTTAGGATTTGTATGTTCTTATTGCTATTTGTCTGTTCACACTGTGTTTTCTCTTGTATCTGTTTATATGAAGTTCTGTGTTTTATATTTCTGTTTTCCTACTGGGTCAGCTTCTGACCACACTGTGGAGTGTGCCGCTGGCCAGTAGTCTATTTGGATGTATTATTAATGGCTAATTCGTTAGTGGAGTGTCCAGTTTGTGTGTCCAGTGTGAACAGTGTCCTATGTTGCATCCCTGTTACCATTCCATGGGGGACTCCTTGTCTACTGGAGGTGTTTTGAGGGATTGCGATTTATCCTGTCTTGTGTTCAGTGTGAATTGTGTTCTATAATTATATCCTGTTGTATCCGTTTTTCTGAGTTGTAACTTGGCATTCCTGTTACCTGTCCATGGGGACTCAGTGTCTACTGGAGGTGTATGGAGCGATTGCGATAATTCCTGTTTAGCGATAGACCCCGTTTACCGGTCTGTGGGGACTTAGAGGATATTGTTATCTCTGTGTCTACCGGAGGTTTTTCTAGGGGATTAAGATTATTCCTTTTTTGTTCTGGAATATGTTCAGACTTATCCTGTCTGGTGTTTTGAACTCTATATGTTTATTAGTTGTTTATTCAGATCTTTGGAGTTCTGTTCATGACCGCTTATCTATAGTGTCCTCTGTTCACGACCATTGAGTTCCCTGTTCATGTCTGCTGATATAGTGTCCTTTGTACTAACTCTCTTATCTGTGTCCCCTGAACTTTATACTATAGAGTTCTATGTTCCTGTGATGTTTCTGGTTTGTGACCGACTGTTAATTAGTGTGTGTTTTTGGGCCCATGCATTTTGGTTCAGGGAGGAACCGGCGCCCAGTTGTCGATCCACCGGTTAGGGTGGATGAGCAATAGGCAGGGAGAGCAGTTTTAGGGTCAGTTTAGGGCTCACTCTCCCTGTCCCCTGGTCGGTTCCTGACACAGAAAAATGGGATTGGCAGGGGATAGGCTGGTGATCATTTCTTTTTTTTATTATGTTACACCATTCTGAGCTGTTAATAACAAGTGGCTGGACATCCCCTTAAAGGGGTACTCCGTTCCCTTGCTTTTGAAGCTCCGGGAACGATTGTTCTGAACGATGTGTGTGCAGGCTTCCGTGTTCAGGGCCGCCCCCCGTGAAGTCACACCCACACCCTCGTGACGGCCATTGCACCCCCTTCCCATAGACTTTCGTTGTGGGGGCGGGCGTGACATCATGAAGGGGCGGGCGTGACATCACAAGGGGTGGCCCTGAACACGGAAGCCCGCACACACATCGTTCGGAACAATATCTTCCGGACACTGGGGAGCGGAGCTCCAAAAGCAAGGGAACGGAGTACCCCTTTAAATAACTTCCTGTATTGTTGGCCTCTCTATACATATAATGCACATGAGATGTGGTAACGTCTGTGATACAGACAGGAAGAAGCCAAAATATGTTTGATCACTGTATATATTTGGAGTGGAAGGGTCAGAGGAGATTGCAGACATGAGGAATACAGCTAAGGGATTTGCACTAATGGCAACTCACAAATAAGGTTGCCAGAAATCAATAAATGCAAAAATAAATTCTAAAATCCTTCCCCATTGACCAGGAGCAGGAGTTGAGTAGGATGAGAGATCCCATATGACATAATTCCCGCAATCTATAATGAACACTGCGCTGATGAGGGTTTCTGGGTCGCTCGCATTTAATATCGAAGTCACATGGTTAGTGAGTTACCTTTTTTTCATTACAGCATTGATACTTAAGTTGCTATAAAAATGATTTGCTCGAATTTTAATATGTGCAAAATAGGTGCAGCCACCTGATCTACTACATATTCCTCCGGTGCTAGAAAAGAATGATGACACTCACACATCAATATGAACCCATTATAGAGATATTAGGAGAGGAGAAAATGGAGCATTCTGCTGACTGATGTCTCTATTATAGTTTATACAATCACAGACTTTCCTATGGCCTTGGATGTCTCTTTATCATACACTATATGAGCTGTAAATACTGTCCTATCACCAGGACCACAATCTACAGTGCCTCTTCACCCCATACCCGGAAAACAAAACATCTTCAATTTCCTTCTATGTAGACAGCATATAATGTCTCACCCTTTCTATTTATAGGGCTAGAATAGCATTGCTTCTTTTTCAAGAACAGGTCCATCCTTGCTCATAGGTTGTGTCTGGTATTGCAGCACCACTAAAATAAATGGCGGTGCGCTGTAATACCACACACAACCTGTGAACAGTGGTGGCACTGTTTTGGAAGAAAAAATGTAATGTCTTTATCATCTTCTTTAACACCTTAAGAACTG
Source organism: Hyla sarda (assembly GCF_029499605.1). Taxonomy (NCBI): domain Eukaryota; kingdom Metazoa; phylum Chordata; class Amphibia; order Anura; family Hylidae; genus Hyla; species Hyla sarda. The sequence goes on along the minus strand of NC_079193.1, from coordinate 57,697,083 downwards.
AGCCCTTTTTCACCTTAAGGACGCAGCCCTTCTTTTGCAATTCTGACCACTATCACTTTATGCATTAATAACTCTGGAATGCTTTTACCGATTATTCTGATTCCTAGATTGTTTTTTCGTGACATATTCTACTTTAACATAGTTATTAAATTTGCATCATTACTTGCATCCTTTCTTGGTGAAAAATCCCCAAATTTTTCACAAAATGTTCAAAATCGGAATTTTTCAGGGACCAGTTCAGATTTGAAGTGGATTTGAGGGGTCTTCATATTAGAAATACCCCATAAATGACCCCATTATAATAACTGCACTCCCCCCCCCCAAAAAAAAAGTATTCAAAATGACATTCAGAAAGTGTGTTAACCCTTTAGGTGTTTCACAGGAATAGCAGCAAAATGAAGGAGAAATCTAAATCTTAATTTTTTACACTCTCATGTTCTTGTAGACCCAGATTTGAAGTTTTACAAGGGGTAAAAGGAGAAAAAGCCCCCAAAAATTTGTAACCCAATTTCTCTCACGTAAGGAAATACCTCATAGGTGGATGTCAAGTGCTCTGTGGGTGCACTACAAGGCTCGGAAGGGAAGGAGCGACAATGGGAATTTGGAGAGTAAGTTTTTCTGAAATGGTTTTTGGGGGGCATGTCACATTTAGGAAGCCCCTATGGTGCCAGAACAGCAAAAAAAAAAAAAAAAAAACGACATGGCATACATATTTTGGAAACTAAACCCCTCAAGGAATGTAACAAGGGGTCCAGTGAGCCTTAACACCCCACAGGTGTTTGGCGACTTTTCATTAAAGTCGGATGTGTAAATGAATTTTTCTTTCACTAAAATGCTGGTTTACACTACAATGCTCAGAAGAAAAGAAGTCACATTTGGCTTTTGGAAAGCATATTTAGCTGAAATGGTTTTTGGGGGGACATGTCGCATTTAGGAATCCCCTATGGTGCCAGAACAGCGAAAAAAAACACATGGCATACTATTTTGGAAACTACACCCCTCAAGGAATGTAACAAGGGGTACAATGAGCCTTAACACCCCACAGGTGTTTGACAAATTTCCGCTAAAGTTGGACAGAAAAATTAAAAATTTAATTTTTTTCACTAAAATGCTGATCTTACCCCAAATTTTTCATTTTCACAAGGGGTAATTGGAGAAAAAGCCTCCCAATATGTGTAACCACATTTCTTCTGAGTATGGAAATACCCCATATGTGGATGTAAAATGCTCTGCAGGCGAACTACAATGCTCAGAAAAGAAGGAGCGCCATTGAGCATTTGGTGAGAGAATTTGGTTGGAATAGGAGTCGGGGGCCATGTGCGTTTACAACCCCCCCCCCCCCATGGTACCAGCAAAGTGGACCCCCACACATGTGACCCCATTTTGGAATTTAATAAGGGGTGCATTGAACATTTACACCCCCCTGGCGTTTGATAGATCTTTGGAACAGTGGGCTGTGCAAATGAAAAATTTAATTTTTCATTTTCATGGACCACTGTTCCAAAAATCTGTCAACACCTGTGGGGTGTAAATGCTCACTGTACCCCTAATTACATTATGTGAGGGGTGTAGTTTCCAAAATGGGGTCACATGTGTGGGGGGTCCACTGTTCTGGCACTATGGGGGCTTTGTAAACACACATTCTCTCTCCAAAATCCCAATGGTGCTCCTTCTCTTCTGAGCATTGTAGTGCACCCGCGGAGCATTTTACATCCACATATGGGGTATGTTCTTACTACATATGGGGCTACAAATTTTGGGGGTCTTTTTTCCTATTCTCCCTTGTGAAAATGAAAAATGTAGGGTAACACCAGCATTTTAGTGAAAAACTATTTCATTTTCACATCCAACTTTAACTAAAATTTGTCAAACACCTGTGGGGTGTTAAGGCTCACTATACCGCTTGTTACATTCCGTGAGGGGTGTAGTTTCCAAAATGGGGTCACATCTGGGTATTTTTTTTCCGTTTATGTCAGAACCGCTGTAAAATCAGCCACCCCTGTGCAAATCACCAATTTAGGCCTCAAATGTACATAGTGCGCTCTCACTCCTGAGCCTTATTGTGCATCCACAGAGCATTTTATGCCCACATATGGGGTATTTCCGTATTCAGGAGAAATTACGTTACAAATTTTGGGGGTCTTTTTTTCCCTTTTACCGCTTGTGAAAATTAAAAGTATGGGGCAACACCAGCATGTTAGTGGAAATTTTTTTTTTTTTTACACTAACATGCTGGTGTAGACCCCAACTTTACCTTTTCATAAGGGGTAAAGGGAGAAAAAGCCCCCCAAAATTTGTAACGCAATTTCTCCCGACAGCCCCATTCACCTTTTTTCCGGGTCACCAGAGACCCGGACGGCCTGAAATAGCGACAAATTTGGCGCGATCGCCGACATGGGGGGGTCTCAGGACCCCCCTGGGCGATATGCCGGGATGGCTGCTGATAGATATCAGCAGTCATCCCGTTCCGATCACTGTGTCCGGAGACGCGGTGATCCAGGAAAGCTGCGCCGTAAATGTACGGCACTGTGCGCTAAGTACTTCTTAGCAGTGCCGTACATTTGCGGCGCATGTCCTTAAGGGGTTAAAAAATCGTGTATCAGATCACTGCAACAACTCCTCCTAGGGGATTAACGGGCACTGCCGTATTAAGTTAAAATCCAAAACTTCATGCAAAAGATAAAACTTTTTTTACAAGTACAACGCATTTCAAAGCTGTTACAGCTTCTTCCTCATGTACCTGACACGTGCAGAAGAAGGGTATCTAAATAAGGAAGAGCAACAGCATCAAATACCAAGGGTAGACCAGTATACAGTCTTAAAGGGGTACTCCGCCCCTAGACATATTATCCCCTATCCTTTGGATCGCGGGGTCCCGCTGCTAGGACCCTAGACATCCGGTGCACGGAGCGAACTTTGCTTCGTGCCAGATAACTGGCAATGCAGGGCCGAGGTTCGTGACGTCACAGTCATGCCCCGCTCAAGATGTCACGGCCATGCCCCCTCAATGCAAGTCTATGGGAGGGGCGTGAAGGCTGTGTTGCCTCTCAGAGGCCAACACATGTTGAAGGCAGCATCAACATACGATGCTTTTTTATGTCGGGGCCATTGCATAAACGGCTATCCGGCAGCGCAGACTTCTTCAGCTGCCGCCGGATAGCTGTTTACGGTGCCCCGTGAGCTCCGGTGATGTCTCTTACCTGTCCTCAGGGCTCCGGCGCGTCCTCTTCGGGATCCCCTGCATCGTTGGTGCTCTCCATCATCATCATCACGTCGCTGCGCACACCGTCCCGTCATCCAATAGGAGCGGCGTGCGTAGCAACGTGATGGCGGCGTCGGAGAACACGGATGCCGGGAAAGCAGAGGCCTTACCGGAGCGTCCGGGACACCTCGGGGACGCGGCGACAGCGATGGAGGGCGACATCCCGGGCAGCGGTGACGAGCGGTGACGGTCTGGAGCGGCGGGGACAGGTGAGTACAACTTCCTCTAACAGTGGTCTATAACCTGCGGACCTCCAGATGTTGCAAAACTACAACACCCAGCATGCCCGGACAGCCATTGGCTGTCCGGGCATGCTGGGTGTTGTAGTTTTGCAACATCTGGAGGTCCGCAGGTTGTAGACCACTGTCCTATACTTTACATTGCACGGATCCCTCAACATACGATGGTTTCAACAAACGATGATCCGTTTGGAACGGATTACCATCGTATGTTGAGGGACCACTGTATTATTACTTTATTTGAAGGCTCCCAATAAAAGGGTTGCTCCATACCATAGTAAAACGTAACTAGGCCTTGTGGATAGGACCTGGCCGCTGTGGTTTGCAGTTAGAGAGCAGCTGTAACAGCTTTGATGCCATGAAATAATACAGAGTAGTTTTCAATGTCAATGTAACGTATTGTAGCATACATTGGGCCTCATTTACGATATGTAATCCTACTATTTTTCTTAGGTTTGCGCCCAAATTGAATAGCAAATTGCATAGGCCAGAAAGGGGTGTGGACCCTGCAGTTTCAGAAAATCCCAACAAATTTACTAATGTTAGCTCATAAAATGTGGTGGATTTGAGCTCTGGAAAACCCAACAGCTCAGAGCAGGTGTAATAAAAAAGCAAAACATAGGAAAAGCGCCAAATTAGTAAATACCATGAAAAAATCCCTAAAAAACTCCACTCCACTCTAAGTAAATGAGGGCTATTATGTAAAGCAAATTCCAAGTCTCAGTCCAGTTCATTTAAAATAAGACCGTGTGATTTCGGAGGACCAGACCAACATCAGGAATATTGAAGTTAATGTATGAAAATAACAGGTGTCGAGTTAAAAGACAGAAACAGAAGAAGAATTATAAAGCGAGTGCTTCTTGCATAACACTGCCATCTGGTGGTAGCTGTGAATATTTCTGATGAATTTCCATCACAGAATTCACATAATGGAGATTGTAGGCTGTTTTAGATGAGTTGCAATCTCCGAAAAGTTTTTTTTTTTTATTGTTCTTCAGGTTTAGAATTCACAATTCTGTCCTATGTCCTTTAACTGAGATTATAAACACAAGAATGCAAAGAGGTCTTTCCTTATTGAAGTGTCTTTTTACCTTTACAGGTGGCACAGCAAGCAGTGCAGTTACCTGAATATTAAGAATTGAGCATGCAAATCTTCAGGCATTATATAGCTGCCTCTGCGGCCTTTCAACCTTGTGTGATATCTGGGTCCCAGGCGGGAGAGCATAAGTAGAGTGACACTTTTATGGTATACTGTATATATGTACACAAGGTGGATCTGCTGCAGAAAGTTCTACAACTGTCCCATTGATCTAAATGGGGCTAACAGGAATCCATGTGTATACAGTGATATATCGTGTATGATTTGTATGAGTTCGTTCACATGTATATAATCTGCTCTGGAAATAAATCCACTGTGGATTTTGTTGCTACCCATTGACTTCAGATATTTTTATTTTTATTCAGCAGATTATGTACATGTGAACATTCTCTAAAGCAGTGGTCTTCAAACTGTGGCCCTCCAGATGTTGCAAAACTACTATTCCCAGCATGCCCGGACAGCCGTTGGCTGTCCGGGCATGCTGGGAGTTGTAGTTTTGCAACATCTGGAGGGCCACAGTTTGAAGACTGCTGCTCTAAAGTAACTTGTGACATTTTGTGCAGACATGTCAAAAGTTTAGATGACACTGGGTCTTGAGTTCTGAGACCTGCTGTAATTGCAAGTTTAGTTATAAGGGTACGTTCACACGCGCGGATTTTCAGCGTATTTTATGCTGCAGATCCGCTGGTGAAGGCCCGCTCTATGTTGGCTTTACATGTGTCTGCTCATAGTGGCAATGCGCCGCTACCAGCAGGCATGTTACGCCGAGCGCTCCGGGTCCCCGCTCCTCCCCGGAGCGCTCGCAGCATCCTCACATTCGCAGCGCCCCGGTCAGACCTGCTGACCGGGTGCGCTGCAATATCTCTCTCAGCCGGGATGCGATTCGCGATGCGGGAGGCGCCCGCTCGCGATGCGCATCCCGGCTCCCGTACCTGACTCGTTCCCCGTCTGTCTTGTCCCGGCGCGCGCGGCCCCGCTCCTTAGGGCGCGCGCGCGCCGGGTCTCTGCAATTTAAAGGGCCACTGCGCCATTGATTGGCGCAGCAGGCTTAATCAGTGTGTTCACCTGTGCACTCCCTACTTATACCTCACTTCCCCTGCACTCCCTCGCCGGATCTTGTTGCCATTGTGCCAGTGAAAGCGTTCCTTGTGGGTTCCTAGCCTGTGTTCCAGACCTCCTGCCGTTGCCCCTGACTACGATCCTTGCTGCCTGCCCTGACCTTCTGCTACGTCCGACCTTGCTCTTGTCTACTCCCTTGTACCGCGCCTATCTTCAGCAGTCAGAGAGGTTGAGCCGTTGCTGGTGGATACGACCTGGTTGCTACCGCCGCTGCAAGACCATCCCGCTTTGCGGCGGGCTCTGGTGAATACCAGTAGCAACTTAGAACCGGTCCACCAACACGGTCCACACCAATCCCTCTCTGGCACAGAGGATCCACCTCCAGCCAGCCGAATCGTGACAGTAGATCCGGCCATGGATCCCGCTGAAGTCCCACTGCCAGTTGTCGCCGACCTCACCACGGTGGTCGCCCAGCAGTCGCAACAGATAGCGCAACAAGGCCACCAGCTGTCTCAACTGACCGTGATGCTACAGCAGCTATTACCACAGCTCCAGCAACAATCTCCTCCGCCAGCTCCTGCACCTCCTCCGCAGCGAGTGGCCGCTTCCGGCTTACGATTATCCTTGCCGGATAAATTTGATGGGGACTCTAAGTTTTGCCGTGGCTTTCTTTCGCAATGTTCCCTGCACTTGGAGATGATGTCGGACCAGTTTCCTACTGAAAGGTCTAAGGTGGCTTTCGTAGTCAGCCTTCTGTCTGGGAAAGCTCTGTCATGGGCCACACCGCTCTGGGACCGCAATGACCCTGTCACTGCCTCTGTACACTCCTTCTTCACGGAGATCCGAAGTGTCTTTGAGGAACCTGCCCGAGCCTCTTCTGCTGAGACTGCCCTGCTGAACCTGGTCCAGGGTAATTCTTCTGTTGGCGAGTACGCCATCCAATTCCGTACTCTTGCCTCCGAATTATCCTGGAATAATGAGGCCCTCTGCGCGACCTTTAAAAAAGGCCTATCCAGCAACATTAAAGATGTGCTGGCCGCACGAGAAATTCCTGCTAACCTGCATGAACTTATTCATATTGCCACCCGCATTGACATGCGTTTTCAGAAAGGCGTCAGGAGCTCCGCCAGGATATGGACTTTGTTCGCACGAGGCGGTTTCTCTCCCCGGCTCCTCTCTCCTCTGGTCCTCTGCAATCCGTTCCTGTGCCTCCCGCCGTGGAGGCTATGCAAGTTGACCGGTCTCGCTTGACACCTCAAGAGAGGACACGACGCCGCATGGAGAACCTATGCCTGTACTGTGCCGGTACCGAACACTTCTTGAAAGATTGTCCTATCCGTCCTCCCCGCCTGGAAAGACGTATGCTGACTCCGCACAAAGATGAGACAGTTCTTGATGTCAACTCTGCTTCTCCACGCCTTACTGTGCCTGTGCAGATATCTTCCTCTACCTTCTCCTTCTCTGCTATGGCCTTCTTGGATTCCGGATCTGCAGGAAATTTTATTTTGGCCTCTCTCATCAACAGGTTCAACATCCCGGTGACCAGTCTCGCCAGACCCCTCTACATCAATTCTGTTAACAATGAAAGATTGGACTGTACCGTGCGTTACCGCACGGAACCTCTCCTAATGTGCATCGGACCTCATCACGAAAAAATTAAATTTTTGGTCCTCTCCAACTGCACTTCTGAAATTCTTCTTGGATTACCGTGGCTTCAACGCCATTCCCCAACCCTTGATTGGTCCACAGGAGAAATCAAGAACTGGGGTACTTCTTGTCACAAGGACTGTCTTAAACCGGTTCCCAGTACTCCTTGCCGTGACCCTGTGGTTCCCCCTGTATCCGGTCTTCCTAAGGCTTATATGGACTATTCTGACATTTTTTGCAAAAAGCAAGCTGAGACTTTGCCTCCTCACAGGCCTTATGACTGTCCTATTGACCTCCTCCCGGGTACTACTCCACCCCGGGGCAGAATCTATCCTCTGTCTGCTCCAGAGACTCTTGCCATGTCGGAGTACATCCAGGAGAATTTAAAAAAGGGGTTTATCCGCAAGTCCTCCTCTCCTGCCGGAGCTGGATTTTTTTTTGTGTCCAAAAAAGATGGCTCCCTACGCCCTTGTATTGATTACCGCGGACTTAATAAAATCACGGTAAAAAAACGCTATCCCTTACCTCTTATCTCGGAACTCTTTGATCGCTTACAAGGGGCCCACATCTTTACCAAACTGGACTTGAGAGGTGCTTATAATCTCATCCGCATCAGGGAGGGGGACGAATGGAAGACCGCATTTAACACCAGAGATGGACACTTTGAGTATCTGGTCATGCCCTTTGGCCTATGCAACGCCCCTGCCGTCTTCCAAGACTTTGTTAATGAAATTTTTCGTGATCTCCTATATTCCTGTGTTGTGGTTTATCTGGACGATATTCTGATTTTTTTCTGCCAACTTAGAAGAACACCGCCAGCATGTCCGCATGGTTCTTCAGAGACTTCGGGACAATCAACTTTATGCCAAAATGGAGAAATGTCTCTTTGAATGTCAATCTCTTCCTTTCCTAGGATACTTGGTCTCTGGCCAGGGACTACAAATGGACCCAGATAAACTCTCTGCCGTCTTAGACTGGCCACGCCCCTCCGGACTCCGTGCTATCCAACGTTTTTTGGGGTTCACCAATTATTACAGACAGTTTATTCCACACTTTTCCACTATTGTGGCTCCTATCGTGGCTTTAACCAAGAAAAATGCCAATCCCAAGTCCTGGTCCCCCCAAGCGGAAGACGCATTAAAACATCTCAAGTCTGCCTTTTCTTCCGCTCCCGTGCTCTCCAGACCTGACCCATCTAAACCCTTCCTATTGGAGGTAGATGCCTCCTCAGTGGGAGCTGGAGCTGTCATTCTACAAAAAAATTCTTCCGGGCATGCTGTGACTTGTGGTTTTTTTTCTAGGACCTTCTCCCCGGCGGAGAGAAACTATTCCATCGGGGATCGAGAACTACTGGCCATTAAATTGGCGCTTGAGGAATGGAGGCACCTGCTGGAGGGATCAAAATTTCCAGTTATCATATACACTGATCACAAGAATCTCTCCTATCTCCAGTCTGCCCAACGACTGAACCCTCGCCAGGCCAGGTGGTCGTTGTTCTTTGCCCGTTTTAACTTTGAAATTCATTTTCGCCCTGCTGACAAGAACATTAGGGCCGATGCCCTCTCTCGTTCTTCTGATGCCTCTGAAGTAGAGGTCTCTCCGCAACACATCATTCCTCCTGACTGTCTGATCTCCACTTCTCCAGCCTCCATCAGGCAAACTCCTCCAGGGAAGACCTTCGTTTCTCCACGCCAGCGTCTCGGGATTCTCAAATGGGGACACTCCTCCCACCTCGCAGGCCATGCGGGCATCAAAAAATCCTTGCAACTCATCTCTCGTTTTTATTGGTGGCCGACTCTGGAGACTGATGTTGTTGATTTTGTGCGGGCCTGTACTGTCTGTGCCCGGGATAAGACTCCTCGCCAGAAGCCTGCTGGCCTCCTTCATCCTCTGCCTGTCCCCGAACAGCCTTGGTCACAGATTGGTATGGACTTTATTACGGACTTGCCCTCATCCCGTGGCAACACAGTTGTTTGGGTGGTCGTTGATCGATTTTCCAAGATGGCACATTTTATTCCTCTTCCTGGCCTTCCTTCAGCGCCTCAGTTGGCAAAGCAATTTTTTGTACACATTTTTCGCCTTCACGGTTTGCCCACGCATATCGTCTCGGATAGAGGCGTCCAATTCGTGTCTAAATTCTGGAGGGCCCTCTGTAAACAGCTCAAGATCAAATTAAACTTCTCTTCTTCTTATCATCCCCAATCCAATGGGCAAGTAGAAAGAATTAATCAGGTCCTGGGTGACTATTTACGGCATTTTGTTTCCTCCCGCCAGGATGACTGGGCAGATCTTCTACCTTGGGCCGAATTCTCATACAACTTCAGAGTCTCCGAATCTTCTGCTAAGTCCCCATTTTTCGTGGTGTACGGCCGTCACCCTCTTCCCCCTCTCCCTACTCCCCTGCCCTCTGGTTTGCCCGCTGTGGATGAAGTGACTCGTGATCTTTCCACCATATGGAAAGAGACCCAAAATTCTCTTTTACAGGCTTCATCCCGGATGAAAAGATTTGCCGATAAGAAAAGAAGAACTCCCCCCATTTTTGCTCCCGGAGACAAGGTATGGCTCTCCGCTAAATATGTCCGCTTTCGTGTCCCCAGTTACAAACTGGGACCACGCTATCTTGGCCCTTTCAAAGTCTTGTGCCAGATTAACCCTGTCTCTTACAAACTCCTTCTTCCTCCTTCTCTTCGTATTCCCAATGCCTTCCACGTCTCTCTCCTTAAACCACTCGTCATTAACCGCTTCTCTCCCAAACTTGTTTCCCCCACTCCTGTTTCCGGTTCTTCTGACGTCTTCTCCGTAAAGGAGATTCTGGCCTCCAAGACTGTCAGAGGAAAAACATTTTTTTGGGTGGATTGGGAAGGCTGTGGCCCAGAAGAGAGATCCTGGGAACCTGAGGACAACATCCTAGACAAAAGTCTTATCCTCAGGTTCTCAGGCTCCAAGAAGAGGGGGAGACCCAAGGGGGGGGTACTGTTACGCCGAGCGCTCCGGGTCCCCGCTCCTCCCCGGAGCGCTCGCAGCATCCTCACATTCGCAGCGCCCCGGTCAGACCTGCTGACCGGGTGCGCTGCAATATCTCTCTCAGCCGGGATGCGATTCGCGATGCGGGAAGCGCCCGCTCGCGATGCGCATCCCGGCTCCCGTACCTGACTCGTTCCCCGTCTGTCTTGTCCCGGCGCGCGCGGCCCCGCTTCTTAGGGCGCGCGCGCGCCGGGTCTCTGCAATTTAAAGGGCCACTGCGCCATTGATTGGCGCAGCAGGCTTAATCAGTGTGTTCACCTGTGCACTCCCTACTTATATCTCACTTCCCCTGCACTCCCTCGCCGGATCTTGTTGCCATTGTGCCAGTGAAAGCGTTCCTTGTGGGTTCCTAGCCTGTGTTCCAGACCTCCTGCCGTTGCCCCTGACTACGATCCTTGCTGCCTGCCCTGACCTTCTGCTAAGTCCGACCTTGCTCTTGTCTACTCCCTTGTACCGCGCCTATCTTCAGCAGTCAGAGAGGTTGAGCCGTTGCTGGTGGATACGACCTGGTTGCTACCGCCGCTGCAAGACCATCCCGCTTTGCGGCAGGCTCTGGTGAATACCAGTAGCAACTTAGAACCGGTCCACCAACACGGTCCACGCCAATCCCTCTCTGGCACAGAGGATCCACCTCCAGCCAGCCGAATCGTGACAAGGCACACTGCGATGTGCGAGTCGCAGTATACTCGCACATTGCGGGAGCTCTCTGCCTAGCTCACAGCACGCGCACATCGCTGCAGTGTGTCTGCTCGTAGCGGCGTATTCACCAGCGATGTGCGAGTCGCAGTATACTCGCACATTGCGGGAGCTCTCTGCCTAGCTCACAGCACGCGCACATCGCTGCAGTGTGTCTGCTCGTAGCGGTGTATTCACCAGCGATGTGCGAGTCGCAGAATACTCACACATCGCTGCAGTGTGTCTGCTCGTAGCGGCGTATTCACCAGCGATGTGCGAGTCGCAGTATACTCGCACATTGCGGGAGCTCTCTGCCTAGCTCACAGCACGCGCACATCGCTGCAGCATGTAAATCGTACCCTTAGGCTATATTCACACGGCAGAATTTCCACACATCCGCACCAATTCTGTGTATATCTTTGTGAATCTTCTCATTACACATCTGACTCCAGGAGAAGGAATGAAATACCATTTTAAAATCCCAGCTTTTGGCGCTAGGTTGCAATACAGAGCAATACACATTAATAATACTGTTTATCATTTACAGTAGATCGTCTGTCCTGCCGTATTCCCATATAGCAGCTGAGCAAACAATGGTCACAGGTGACAAATCAATAGAGACTATAAATCAAAGAAAGACAAAAATGCTATATCAGATGCACACCCAATAACAAAAGATAAAGAATCAAGATAATGTTTTATTAGACAAAAATAAAGTACATAAATATCAAAAAAGACATACAAGTTAAAAACACTTAAAAAGGCTCCATAGAGCCACGCTACAGGGCGGGCCATTTATATGGATACACCTTAATAAAATGGGAATGGTTGGGGATATTAACTTCCTGTTTGCGGCACATTAGTATATGTGAGGGGGGAAACTTTTCAAGATGGGTGGTGACCATGGCGGCCATTTTGAAGTCGGACATTTTGAATCCAACTTTTGTTTTTTCAATAGGAAAAGGGTCATTTGACACATCAAACTTATTGGGAATTTCACAAGAAAAACAATGATGTGCTTGGTTTTAACTAACTTTATACTTTCATGAGTTATTTACAAGTTTCTGACCACTTATAAAATGTGTTCAATGTGCTGTTCATTGTGTTAGATTGTCAATGCAACCCTCTTCTCCCACTCTTCACACGCTGATAGCAACACCGCAGGAGAAATGCTAGCACAGGCTTCCAGTATCCATATACACTGCTATATACTACTATATACACCGCAGGAGAAATGCTAGCACAGTCTTCCAGTATCCGTAGTTTCAAGTGCTGCACATCTCGTATCTTCACAGCATAGACAATTGCCTTCAGATGACCCCAAAGATAAACGTCTAAGGGGGTCAGATCGGGAGACCTTGGGGGCCATTCAACTGGCCCACGACGACCAATCCACTTTCCAGGAAACTGTTCATCTAGGAATGCTCGGACCTGACACCCATAATGTGGTGGTGCACCATCTTGCTGGAAAAACTCAGGGAACGTGCCAGCTTCAGTGCATAAAGAGGGAAACACATCATCATGTAGCAATTTGGCATATCCAGTGGCCTTGAGGTTTCCATTGATGAAGAATGGCTCCACTATCTTTGTACCCCATATACCACACCATACCATCATTTTTTGTGTTCCAACAGTCTTGGAGGGATCTATCCAATGTGGGTTAGTGTCAGACCAATAGCGGTGGTTTTGTTGGTTAACTTCACCATTCACATAAAAGTTTGCCTCATCACTGAACAAAATCTTCTGCGTAAACTGAGGGTCCTGTTCTAATTTTAGTTTTGCCCATTCTGCAGCACCTGAAACTACGGATACTGGAAGTCTGTGATAGCATTTCTCCTGCGGTGTATATAGTAGTATATAGCAGTGTATACGGATACTGGAAGCCTGTGCTAGCATTTCTCCTGCGGTGTATATAGTAGTATATAGCAGTGTATAGGGATACTGGAAGCCTGTGCTAGCATTTCTCCTGTGGTTGTCACGATTCCGGCTGGCAGGTAGTGGATCCTCTGTGTCAGCGAGGGATTGGCGTGGACCGTGCTAGTGGACCGGTTCTAAGAGGCTACTGGTTTTCACCAGAGCCCGCCGCAAAGCGGGATGGTCTTGCTGCGGCAGTAGCAACCAGGTCGTATCCACTAGCAACGGCACTACCTCGCTGACTGCTGAGAAGGCGTGGGACAGAAGGACTAGGCAGAGGCAAGGTCAGACGTAGCAGAAGGTCGGGGGCAGGCGGCAAGGTTCGTAGTCAGGAAGGGTAGCAGAAGATCAGGTACACAGGCTTTGGACAACACTAAACGCTTTCACTGGCACAAGGCAACAAGATCCGGCAAGGGAGTGCAAGGGAGAAGACTAGATATATCCAGGGAACAGGTGGGAACCAATTAAGCTAATTGGGCCAGGCACCAATCATTGGTGCACTGGCCCTTTAAGTCTCAGAGAGCTGGCGCGCGCGCGCCCTAGAGAGCGGAGCCGCGCGCGCCAGCACATGACAGCAGGGGACCGGGACGGGTAAGTGACCTGGGATGCGATTCGCGAGCGGGCGCGTCCCGCTGTGCGAATCGCATCCCCAACGGCCATGACAGTGCGGCGCTCCCGGTCAGCGGGACCGACCGGAGCGCTGCAGGGAGAAAGACGCCGTGAGCGCTCCGGGGAGGAGCGGGGACCCGGAGCGCTAGGCGTAACAGTACCCCCCCCCTTAGGTCTCCCCTTCTCTTTGTCCAGTAACTGCCTCCCCTGGGATGAGGACACCGGGAAAAAATGGAGGGTTTCCTCAACGGTAGGCAGTACAGCAGGAGTGGGAATGGGGAGGGAGGGCAGAGGGCGAGACCTGGCACGGGGCAGTGTGACACCAGGACGGGGGCCATGGGGTGGCACAGAGGCTTGCCTGACGGGACTGGGAGGGGGGGAGAGGCACTTCCTGTGGCAGGCAGAGTCCCAGTTCCTGATCTCCCCGGTGGTCCAATCAATGGTGGGGGAATGAAGCCGGAGCCAAGGCAGACCGAGGAGAACCTCAGAGGTACAGTTGGGGAGAATGAAAAATTCAATCCTCTCAAGGTGGGGTCCAATAGACATGAGGAGGGGCTCAGTGCGGTAACGCACGGTGCAGTCCAATCTGGCTCCGTTGACCGCGGAAATGTAGAGCGGCTTGACGAGACGGGTCACCGGGATGCTGAATTTATTAACAAATGACTCCAAAATAAAATTTCCTGAGGCACCGGAGTCCAAGCAGGCCACGGCTGAGAGGGAGGAGCTGGCTGAAGAAGAAATCCGCACGGGTACCGTGAGGCGTGGAGGAGCAGACTTGGAACCAAGAGACGCCACACCCACGTGAGCTGGGTGCGTGCGTGCGTTTCCCAGGCGTGGAGGACGGATAGGGCAATCCACCAAGAAATGCTCGGTACTGGCACAGTAAAGACAGAGATTTTCTTCCCTGCGGCGATTCCTCTCTTCCTGGGTCAGGCGAGACTTATCCACTTGCATGGCCTCCTCGGCGGGAGGCCCAGGCGTAGATTGCAACGGATACTGTGGGAGAGGTGCCCAGAGATCTAAGTCTTTTTCCTGGCGGAGCTCTTGGTGTCGCTCAGAAAAACGCATGTCAATGCGGGTAGCTAGATGGATGAGTTCTTGCAGATTGGCAGGAATCTCTCGTGCGGCCAGCACATCCTTGATGCGACTGGATAGGCCTTTTTTAAAGGTCGCGCAGAGAGCCTCGTTATTCCAGGATAGTTCAGAAGCAAGAGTACGGAATTGTACGGCATACTCGCCAACGGAAGAATTACCCTGGACCAGGTTCAACAGGGCAGTCTCGGCAGAAGAAGCTCGGGCTGGCTCCTCGAAGACACTCCGGAGTTCAGTGAAGAAGGCCTGGACTGTGGCTGTGGCAGGATCATTGCGGTCCCAGAGCGGTGTGGCCCAAGACAAGGCCTTTCCTGAGAGAAGGCTTACTACGAACGCCACCTTAGACCGTTCTGAAGGAAACAAGTCCGACATCATCTCCATATGCAAGGAACACTGAGACAAAAATCCACGGCAGAGTCTGGAGTCCCCATCAAATTTGTCCGGCAGGGACAAGCGGAGGCTAGGAGCGGCCACTCGCTGCGGAGGAGGTGCAGGAGCTGGCGGAGGAGATGGTTGCTGCTGTAGCAGAGGCAGAAGTTGCTGTAACGTGGCGGTCAACTGCGACAGCTGCTGTCCTTGTTGGGCAATCTGCTGCGATTGCTGAGCGACCACCGTGGTAAGGTCAGCGAGACTTGGCAGCGGCACCTCAGCGGGATCCATGGCCGGATCTACTGTCACGATTCCGGCTGGCAGGTAGTGGATCCTCTGTGTCAGCGAGGGATTGGCGTGGACCGTGCTAGTGGACCGGTTCTAAGAGGCTACTGGTTTTCACCAGAGCCCGCCGCAAAGCGGGATGGTCTTGCTGCGGCAGTAGCAACCAGGTCGTATCCACTAGCAACGGCACTACCTCGCTGACTGCTGAGAAGGCGTGGGACAGAAGGACTAGGCAGAGGCAAGGTCAGACGTAGCAGAAGGTCGGGGGCAGGCGGCAAGGTTCGTAGTCAGGAAGGGTAGCAGAAGATCAGGTACACAGGCTTTGGACAACACTAAACGCTTTCACTGGCACAAGGCAACAAGATCTGGCAAGGGAGTGCAAGGGAGAAGACTAGATATATCCAGGGAACAGGTGGGAACCAATTAAGCTAATTGGGCCAGGCACCAATCATTGGTGCACTGGCCCTTTAAGTCTCAGAGAGCTGGCGCGCAGCGCGCGCCCTAGAGAGCGGAGCCGCGCGCGCCAGCACATGACAGCAGGGGACCGGGGACGGGTAAGTGACCTGGGATGCGATTCGCGAGCGGGGCGCGTCCCGCTGTGCGAATCGCATCCCCAACGGCCATGACAGTGCGGGCGCTCCCCGGTCAGCGGGACCAGACCGGAGCGCTGCAGGGAGAAAGACGCCGTGAGCGCTCCGGGGAGGAGCGGGGACCCGGAGCGCTAGGCGTAACAGTGGGTGTTGCTATCAGTGTGTGAAGAGTGGGAGAAGAGGGTTGCATTGACAATCCAACACAATGGGCAGCACATTGATCACATTTTATAAGTGGTCAGAAACTTGTAAATAACTCATGAAAGAATAAAGTTACGTTAAAACCAAGCACATCATTGTTTTTCTTGTGAAATTCCCAATAAGTGTGATGTGTCACATGACCCTCTTCCTATTGAAAAAACAAAAGTTGGATTCAAAATGGCCGACTTCACAAATGGCCGCCATGGTCACCACCGATCTTGAAAAGTTTCCCCCCTCACATATACTAATGTGCCACAAACAGGAAGTTAATATCACCAACCATTCCCATTTTATTAAGGTGTATACATATAAATGCCCACCCTGTACAATAGGGAGACCAAATAATAATCCCCCAAGGACAAGGGTGAGAATGATATAGTTTCACTCCCTATCTAGTTCAAAGTGCAGTGCAACCCTCTGTCTGTAGACAACCTGGTGAGTACACACTATGTACACATATATTCAAGCAAAATAGTAGAGAAATGATATAGATATATGTACCACGCTTAGTATGACATCACCATAGGAAGCACCATGTATAAAAATATGTGATCACAATCAATTGTGGTAAATCCCCTTGGTTACATAAGGTCAATAAATAGACAAAATAACAATAATATTATAACCAAAAGCAAACGGAATAACACCACATGGTACAAGGATCACAGATAGAGGAAGGGAAGGGAGGAACGATGACCCTAGTAAACCCATGTCCGGAGCAAGAACCCCACGTGTTCCGTCACCAAATGTGACTTCCTCAGGGGTGTAGTGATTTACTCACATATCGCATCTTAAATACCCTATAAATCAGATGAATACCTGTCAGAGTGTGGAGGAAATGACATATACCCGCTTCACAATAGTAGCTTGGTGGGCACCGCACTGCGCTAAAGCAGCGCATGGGTCAGAGTTCAACACACGTGCCGTCACTTCAGCCGCTCCTCGATCAACATGACCAGAGGAGTCACATGCAGTTATCACATTGATCCAGACAGTTGACTCTGTAGTACGTGTTGGACGCACTGTGCGCATCAGAAACTCTCTGATCATGTGCCGGGGCCAATTATGAGCTACGGTCACATGATCCCAGATGTCACATGATATAAAACAATGACGCAGAAAGCCCAAAAGGTAATGATTATTTACACAATCAATCAGTAATATAGCAGACAACAAAGAAACACCCAAAATCTAAAAAAATGATAATAAAATGAGATGCACACTTAATTATCAAACACCTATCTTCCCTTAAGGTCAATTAAATATTAAAATACACCCCACTGTGATAACACAACATGCTGAAATGCAGTGAATTATGCATAACTATGAATCAGAGCAGGTGCACCTACTCTGACCCCACCAACTATTATGTGAGTATTCATACCTAAAGTTGCAAAAAAATTATAATAAAATTAGTCTACAAATCCCAAATTAGCCATCGCACAAAATATCCTCATCCATTGAGAAAATTCACCTTACATATACATTTCAAAGAAATATAGTGTGAGAATACTACCCGGATAATAATAGAGATGCTAGTATCCATATAGAAATAGCACCCAATAACCCTACTTTATATAAGTATCAAACAACATAACTGTGAATAATTTTTTTTAAATTGTATTTCTATTTGTTATATATATTATTAACAAGTGATTTCCATAAATATATATATATATATATATATATATATACAGTCATGGCCGTAAATGTTGGCACCCCCTGAAATTTTTCAAGAAAATGAGGTATTTCTCACAGAAAAGGATTGCAGTAACACATGTTTTGCTATACACATGTTTATTCCCTTTGTGTGTATTGAAACTAAACCAAAAAAGGGAGGAAAAAAAGCAAATTGGACATAATGTCACATCAAACTCCTAAAATGGGCTGGACAAAATTATTGGCACCCTTAACTTAATATTTGGTTGCACACCCTTTGGAAAAAAATAACTGAAATCAGTCTTTTTCCTATAACCATCAATAAGCTTCTTACACCTCTCAGCCGGGATGTTGGACCACTCTTCCTCTTTGCAAACTGCTCCAGGTCTCTCGTATTGGAAGACGCATTTACCCCAACAGCAATTTTAAGGTCTCTCCACAGGGTGTTCAATGGGATTTAGATCTGGACTCATTGCTGCCACTTCAGAACTCTAAAGCGTTTTGTTGCCATCCATTCTGGTTGCTTTTTGATTTATATTTGGGGTCATTGTCCTGCTGAAAGACCCAAGATCGCGGACGCAAACCCAGCTTTCTGTACAGTGCGACCCAAAATCCATTGGTAATCCTCAGATTCATGACGCCTTGCACGCATTTAAGGCACTCAGTGCCAGAGGCAGCAAAACAACCGCAAAACATAATTGAACCTCCACCATATTTCACTGTAGGTACTGTGTTCTTTTCTTTGTAGGGCCTCATTCTGTTTTCGGTAAACAGTATAATGATGTGCTTTACCAAAAAGCTCTATCTTGGCCTCATCTGTCCACAAGACGCTTTCCCAGAAGGATTTTGGGCTTACTCAAGTTCATTTTGGCAAAATGTAGTCTTGCTTTTTTTTATGTCTCTGTGTCAGCAGTGGGGTCCTCCTTGGTCTCCTGCCATGGCGTTTCATTTAATTAAATGTTGAACTGATAGTTTGCGTTGACACGGATGCTCCCTGAGCATGCAGGACAGCTTAATATATTTGGAACTTGTTTGGGGCTGCTTATCCACCATCCGGACTATCTCGTGTTTGACACGTTTCATAAATTTTTCTCTTTGTCCACGTTCAGGGGAGATTAGCTACAGTGCCATGGTTTGCCAATGGACTTGTAACCTTGAGATTGTTGATCATTTTCCTAAATTTTGGTTCTCAAGTCCTCAGTTTTCTTCTCCTATTTCTGTTGTCCATATGCTTAGTATGGCACACACAGAACACACAGTGCAAAGACTAAGTGAACTTTGCTCCTTTTTACACTGTTTTCAGGTGTGATTTTTATATTGCCCATACATGTTACTTGCCCCCAGGTGAGTTACAGGAGCATCACATGCTTGAAACAATCTTATTTTTCCACAATTTTGAAAGGGTGTCAATAATTTTGTCCAGCCCATTTTTGGAGTTTGGTGACATTATGTACAAATTGCTTTTTTTCCTCCCTTTTTTGGTTTAGTTCCAATACACACAAAGGGAATAAACATGTGTATAGCAAAATATGTATTACTGCAATCCTTTTCTGTGAAAAATACTTCATTTTCTAGAAAAATTTCAGGGGTGCCCAACATTTACGGCCATGACTGTATATATTATATATATATATATATAATATATATTATATATATATACACACACACACATATATTTTGATATTTATTGACCTTAAAGGAGTAGTCCGGCGCACTTTTCTCTTTTTAACTTGTCCGGGCTGCAAAATAAAAGTAACTTTCTCTTACCTGCCAACGAGCGCCCGGAGCTCCGGTACACTCCGGTACAGGTGTTCGGTCCCCGGGCTGTTTGCTTCTTACTTCCTGTTAGCCCGACACGTCACACGGAGCTTCAGCCTATCAACCGGCCGCAGTGATGTCCCGCCTCGGCGGTGATAGGCTGAAGCTCCGTGTGACGTGTCGGGCTAACAGGAAGTAAGAAGAATACAGCCCCGGGGACCGAATACCTGTACCGGAGCTCCGGGGGCTCGTTGGCAGGTTAAGAGAAAGTTTGTTTTCTTTTACTTTGCGCACCGGACTACTCCTTTAGGGAAGACAGGTGTGTGATAAATAAGTATGCATCTAATATTATTATCATTTTATATTTTGGGTTTCTTCGTTGTCTGCTATATTACCGATGACCATGTAAAATAATCATTACCTTTGGGCTTTCTGTGTCATTGTTTTACATCATGTGACATCTTGGGGTCATGTGACTGGAGCTCATGACTGGCCCGGGCCACATGATTCGGAGTTTCTGATGGGGCACGGTGCGTCCATCACGTACTACGAAGTCATCTGTCTGGATCATGTGATGACCTGTATGTGACTCCTCTGGTCATGTGAATGGTGTGCGGCACGTGTGTTGAACTCTGACTCGCACGCTGGGCCCCGCCAAGCTACTATTGTGAAGCGGGTATATGTAGATTTCCTCCACATCTGGCAGGTATTCATCTGCTTTATGGGGTATTTAAGACGCGATATGTGAGTACATCACTAATTCCCTGAGGAAGTCACATTTGGTGTGAAGGAACAGTGGGGTTCTTGCTCCGGACATGGGTTTTCTAGGGACATCGTTCCTCCCTCCCTTCCTCTATCTATGATCCTTGTACCATGTGGTGTTATCTCCGTTTGCTTTTGGTTATAATATTATTGTTATTTTGTCTATTTATTGACCTTATGTAACCAAGGGATTACCACAATTGATTGTGATCACATATTGTATACATGGTGCTTCTATGGTGATGTCATACTAAGCGTGGTACATATATCTATATCATTTCTCTACCTATTTTGCTTACATATATGTGTACAAAGTGTGTACTCACCAGGGTTGTCACAGACAGAGGGTTGCACTGGCACTTTGAACTAGATTCTCACCCTTGTCCTTGGGATGACTTAATTTGGTCTCCCTATTGTAGGTGTGGCTCTATGGAGCCCTTTTTAAGTGTTTTTAAGTTGTGTGTCTTTTTTAATATTTATGTACTTTATTTTTGTCTAATAAAACATTAGCTTGAGTCTTTATATTTTGATATTGGGTGTGCATCTGTTATGGCACTTTTGTCTTTCTTTGATATAGTGGTTCATCTTTATGCTAGGTCGCACCCCAGGTTATATGGTATTTACATATACTTGAGTCTCCTGCTTTCTTGTGTCATGAACATCAATTGAGACTGACATTTTCTATCAGAAGGGACAAAGTCAGAGACAATTACTATTTTATTACTACATAAACCTTTAGGTCCGGGGCCTACAAAAAATTAATGGGGCCCCATAGCATTAATCTGAATCTTCTGTGCTAGTGCAGTGCAGGGCATGTGGTTTTTGCTGCTGACTACAGTAGTGACCTGAAGTTGTCCACATATATTTTTTTTTATCCATCTTTTGTGGAAAGACCACAAGAGTGTGTCAGGATAGGCCATACATTAAAGGGGTATTCTGGGGAACTGAACTTATCAGACACTTATCCCCTATCAAAAGGACAGGGGATAAGTGTGTAATCATGGGTGTATGACCACTAGGGACCCCCACAATCAAGTTTCGTGGACCCTTTAGCAGTTGTGTAGTTTGCCACTATGGGTGGTATGCCACTGCTTCAGGCAAAAATGCCAAGTATTTGTGTTGTTTAAATATTTCCTTAATATTTAAAGAAGTACTACAGCATTTGAAAACATATTCTTTATTCACAGGATAGGGGATAATGTGGGGGGGGGGGTCCCATCTCTGGGATCTTAAGAACGGGAAGAGCTGGAGATACATAAGTACAGCACTCGGGTACCTCAGGTGCTCCTGTAGAGAATGCATTGAGCATACATAAAGGGATAAATATGGCAGCCAATTCAAATAGATAAACTTAAAAAAGTGGAAACTGGTGCCAGAAAGTTAAACAGATTTGTAAATTACTACTATTTCAAAATATGAAGCCTTCCAGTACTTATGAGCTGCTGTATACTACAGATATACTACAGAGAAATTTGTGAAGTTCTTTCCAGTCTGATCACAGTGCTCTCTGCTGCCACCTCTGTCCATGTCAGGAACTGTCCAGATTAGAAGCATATCCCCATAGAAAACCTATCCTGCTCTGGACAATTCCTGATATGGACAGAGGTATCAGCAGAGAGCACTGTTGTCAGACATAAAGAACTTCACACATTTCTCTGAAGTATATCTGTAGTATACAGCAGCTGATAAGTACTAGAAGGGTTAAGATATTTAAATAGAAGTAATTTACAAATCTGTTTAACTTTCTGGCACCAGTTGATTTGAACGTATTTAGGTAGTCTCACCTAGGTAGGAAATTTTTCCCCTATCCAAATGATAGGGGTTAAATGTCTGATCACGGGAGGTCCAACCGCTGGGACCCCACGATCTCCTGCTTGATGTTCCAGCTATCCTTGCGCACAGAAGGGGGGTTGGCACGCGCCCTCCATGTATCTCCCAGGAACTGTTTTTATGACACACTGGTTTGGATCCCTGAAAATGGTTTAAAGTTCTGGAGGTGAAGCTTAATAATTTAATAATTATTTGATATGAGGTGTGTGTGTGTGTGGGGGGGGGGGGGGGGGGGGGGAGGGTAAAAGGGTTAGGATTAAGTATGAACATCTTACTCTCCCAGAAGTTAAAGGTTGCCTTTCCCTTTCTAATTTGAAGCTGTACTTTTTTTGTAACACTATATGCATTGATTGTCAAAGAGAAAAAATATTGCACAAACAAACAAACAAATAAATTAATAAATAAATAAATAAATTAATTAATTAATTAATTAAGTATTAACAGCAAAAAAGGTCCCCTATTATAGTCATTGGGCTTGGTGTGATGGAACAATTCTTTTAATCATACCTAAATCATTGTTTAAAAACCTTTCTTATAAAATGTTATTTCTAAACCATTTTCCGAAATTCTGAAAGTCAATGTAAACAGGCTGAGAATCTGTTGGGATCTAGTTCTGCTCACACATGTGCACTGGTCAAAACGAATAATATAATAACATTAACTCTTTATTAGACAACCCCTATCTATAGGCAGTATTCTATACACTCTGTGGAGCACACTACTATAAGCCAAAACAAAGAAACACTCTGGACACATGGTTCCTCCTTTCGCAGACCAGCCCATCCTTGCATTGCTTTCTGTGGGACAAACTTTTTTAGGCGTATAGGAGACCACCATTGTGAGACGTTGTGCGACTATGTAAGCAGGAAAAGAGCAAGGCAGGTTTTCACTGTCTAATTCTATGACTTCTAATGATCTGTACCATGATCCACCCGGAAGAGTCAGTTGACCACCTAAGTAACCTTGGAATCCTTACTATAATGCAGTATTTTATTCACAACACCATCTACATGCTAATCACACTTCAGACATATACCCGGCTGCCTGGCAGTAACACAGTTGCCCACAGTTGTTAAAATTCATATAAATCATTTAACTTTCTCACTGCTGATTAAAAAAAGATACATTTAGCGAGGAGCTGAAGTGAATTTATCTGAAAACCCCTGTCTGAATAAACATTTGAAGGCAGGAACGAAATTTCATAATCCGTAATTGCATCAGCGGGAGAAAGGACTTGCAGGAAATCAGGAACTTGACAATCTCAAATGTAATACATCAAATTCACCTACTGAGATTTTCCATTAGCGGTTCAATAAGAGAGGACTAACCTGAAATGCATGCCAAAGAAAAAGAGAAGCCCAACAACAATACGACGTGTTTCTCTTCACCATTCTGCATTCCCAAAATCCAGGCACAATTGTGACATTGGGTTTTACATATGATCTCTGTATGAGCAACACAAGCAAGGGACACGCCGAAAGATTTTCGGAAGTTAAAATATCGTCCGCGATTCATCAACTTAATTTAATAAACCAACTTAGTGGGTGGGAAATATTATTATCTACCTATGGTACCACAACTGAACACATAACATGTGAGAAATAGATGGACTCAGGCTTAAATAAGGTTATCGAGCAGCTGCAGAGCACTTTAATAATGTAGGCCATTTCCAGGCTGAGAAATAGCTCACTTATCTTAAAAAGCAGCCTGTAGAAAGTCTAGCAATTTCCATAATACTCTACAAATAGGGGTTCATTAAAGATACATTTTCTGATACTCAGCGCATGGGGAATAGGTTAAATGGCGGTTAGTTTTTAATTGAAGAGCAAAACAAAGTCTGAAGGTGTAGATGACATAAAACCCAGAGTAATGCAACTGAAATACAGAAATGTTAAAAGGGTTCTTTATTTTGGGTAATCCTTACTTGTTAAAAGGGATCATTAAAGGGATATCCTGTTGCAATGATTATATTGCTGGTGAAAAAAAATAACACATAAAAACATAATACTTACCTACCATAGTTCACTGCACTTCACACCGAAGCTCCAAATTGTCTCCTTTTGGTCTTTCAATGCTCATCTCTTAATCAGTAACTGTCATTATGACTTTGTTATATTTTTTAGTACTACTGATAAGATTACTTTTTTAAATATACATTTATTTAAAAAAATGACAATTTTACAAATAAAAAATGAAAATAGCCACCACTAGGGGTCATCTGTCTTTATGCAGACAGACAACTCTGTATTTTGCAGCATACTGGATACCGGCCATAAAGTGTGTTGGTATCCTGTATAGGAGATCACCATTGCACCACTACAGCCTTCAGCTGTTCCTAAACTACAACTCCCATGATGGGAGTTGTAGTTTTGCTACAGCTGGGGGTACAATCTTTGTAAAACTCTGTTTTAGAGTGTATTCTCACTCTGTGTGCCTCCAGCTCTTGCTAAAATACAGACAAAGGATGTGTGGGCATGCTGGGAGTTGTAGGTTTGCCACAGCTAAAGGCAACACTGCTCTAACACAGTGCTTTAGAAACACTGCATTTCCAGCTGTTGCAATGCAAAACTACAACTTGAACAGCCAAAGCTTTCTGACTCCTGAATGACAAAGAAGCTGATCATATATTCAGGAGTCTGTGAAAGCTGAATGACACACATAGTGACAGCTATGTTGATTAGCATCCAGCTTTACTAAGAACAGATAGAAAATGTATGCATAAAAACTACTGTGCAGTGATTTTCAGACTGCCAGGCTGCTCCCAGACTCAGAGCAGATGAGTCATCCACAGTGAGGAAGAGAGATGGACATGCCCCCTCCACAAGGCAAGAACAAAAAGCAAGTGAGCAACATATAAATGCTATTTGTTAGAGATATATTGGTCCTAGACACCTAAAAACGATATGTACATGATCAGGATCAGGTACAGAGTAACATATCACTTTTTCTTTTTTTGCACTATGACAGGTATGCTTTAAGCTTGTTTCTGACATGAGAGGTTGGAGCAGTCAACAGACATAGTGGTGATTGGCTGAGCAGGCAGATCAAGCACTGACCTTTTATTTTGGAAGTAGGCAATGAAGATAAGCATCAGGTGAGTGGAAGGAACCGAATTGGAGCTGTGGGGGATTAGGGGTAGGTAAGTATCTTATTTTTTTACCAGCCCCAGCAATTAAATAATTATTTAGGAACACCAGAATACCCCTTTAAGGGTAGGTTCCCACGTAGTATTTTGGTCAGTATTTTAACCAAAACCATAATTAAAAGATTTGCACCATTCTCTGTGTCAGTTCCAGTCCTAGTTTTGTTTAAAAATAATAATCAAAATGCGGTCTATACATGGACATAGTCTAATAATTTGTGTCCTTCAACTGGGTCATCCAGTAATCATCCAAAATCTTTGGTTAAACTTGAGAGTAAGTGCATGATTTCCTTGCTGCACCACCACACAAATGAAGCATTGCACCAAGCCCATTCATATCCATGGATTATCTGGAGGAAAGGTCAGGTCCTACAGAATAAGAGACACTCTTTATTCACTACTCTAGACTCTAACCAAGAAACGAGAATCATGAACACTTTTCGGTAAAAATGACAGATTATCTTTATTCTGTAGATCCATAAGGTTACAAGGATACCCAATTTACCTAGGTTTTATTCTATTTTAATACTTAAAGGGGTATTCCGGTGAAAACCTTTTTTCTTTTAAATCAACTGGTGCCAGAAAGTTAAACATATTTGTAAATTACTTCTATTAAAAAATCTTAATCCTTCCAGTACTTAGCTGCTGAATGCTACAGAGGAAATTCCTTTCTTTTTGGAACACTGATGACATACCAGATGTAGCAACCGTGCATACCAGATGTATGCTAAGGGCAGCATGGTGGCTCAGTGGTTAGCACTGCTGCCTTGCAGTGCTGGGGCCATGGGTTCAAATCCCACTAAGGACAGCAATAAATAAAGAGTAATTATTATTATTATAATGACATCAGCAAAGAGCACTGTGCTCGTGATGTCATCAGAGAGAATTCCAAAAAGAAAAGAATTACCTCTGTAGTATTCAGCAGCTAATAAGTACAGGAAGGCCTACCTACAAGCCTCGAACTAGCCTTGCCCCCCCCCCCTCTTCCCTCCAGGATGTTGCCCCATGTTTATCTCCCCTGGTAAGTCTTGTCTGCCGAACATCCCAATCCCCTCAACTGCCCCCCACCCCCACTCCCCACCTCCCCTTCCCCCACTCTTAACTCCTTCTTTACACTGCCCCCCCCCCAGCTGCATTCTTTCTCCTTCTTTCTTTCCTCTTCTTATTTTTCTCTCGTTCAATTATATACCCTACCGTGATTCGGCTTCTATCCTACTGTCTCTGTGCCGACAATGCCTGAATGTTTTACACCAATGTACAGTTATTGCTCGGGTACTGTTCTTACCCGTCTCATGTTATTGTTTATATGCTGTTTCTACTCCTTTAAAATGAAAATAAAGAATTGATAAAAAAAAAAGAATGCCTCTTCCATTTCTTTCTCTACTTATGTTATACTTCCAATACCTCAGCTCTTATACCTATGCCTCCAAATTATTTTTTTGCTTTTATTGAATATTATTCTAACAGTGTAGTATAATATGTGAATATAAAATATAAATTGTTAATCTTCCAGCAAAGGTCTCCAAGAATGGGTTTATGGATTATCTACTGTCTCTTCTCCTAATAAAGTTATTTTATGACTAAAATAAAAACTTCATTGCATACCCTACAAATACACTGATACCAATGAGATATAAGGCAAATGTCTTTTTAAAGATTGTGTGTGATGTATGATGCTGTAGAAACAAGTTGGGAAATTTATCAAAACCTGGGGAGAAAAAAGTTCCCCGGTTGCCTTTGGCAACCAATTATATCACTTCTTTCATTTTTAACAAGTCCTCCGGAATATCAGGTTGCTATGGGCAACTGGTCAACTTTTCCTTTGCAAAGATTTTGATAAATCTCCCCCAAGGTGGCCAAACACATTAGATAGAATTAGGTTGATAGTTGTGCGGTAGTCAAACAAAAGACCATCTTGTGAATGACTATTTCGCTGACACTGCCTTACATATTTTAGCCCTCATAGGCCAAACTTGATCAATGACAGTGGGTAAAGAACAATTTGTCTTAAAACATTGTTTCCTGAGATAATCATTTGTGGACAGGCAACGACTGGATAAATGATTGTTGTTGCTAAATTTTACAATTAATTTGGTTAAAATCGCCTTTCGTCAACTTTAAAGAAGTATTGTGGTATCAGATTATTTTATTTAAACAAAACTATCATCTCAAAACGAATAACTTTTTAATATAGTGTTTTCCCTAACTGTACTGGCTTCAATATGTTTTTGCTCGATTTACCCCAGACAGGAAGTTGTGTAGTCCTTACATTTTCAGTGTTGTGTTGTCTCAGCAGCTCTCTGGCTCCTCCCCCTCTCTAAGATGAAGCATCATCTTCTTCTGGTTCAGGGAGCATGGCTGGATCTTGTCTCCGAGTTGAAGCCCCACCCAGAGTAATGTCATCACCTCCGACCAACCCCTGCAGTCTACATCACCATCTCCCTGTCATATACCATAAACATATGTATCTTTATTGAGATATTTAGGGAAGAACGATAAAGAATTGTACTTAGCAATGCCTCAGACCGAGAAGCAGACCGGGAATGAATACAGCAATATACTGCTGTTCTGGGTGGTGATCTGGAAGGAGTGCTGTGGGAGGGGAGTAGGCAGGGTAGGAGGACTGTGAAATCAATGCATGCTTGAAATTGTGGTATCGAGCAACTGCTCAACCAGGATGTAGTGAGAGGACACGGTAGGAAAGTTTTGGTGGTTTCAGAACTAGGGCACGCAGATACCAGATGTCAGTATACCCCTTATATGTGTATTGGTGTCTATGAATGTATAAGAAAAGATTGCTTGAATAATATAAAAAAAATTTGAGTCAATTGTCAGCTAGCAATAGACGGAAACTTTGCAAGGTGTTCCATAAATTATAAATCACAGACAGTTCATATTAAAATTCACTTTTCTCAGTTGCAATTCTTATAAGTAAATGTCACTTAGAATAATCTAAGACTTTCTGCACCACGGAGGCAGCTGTGAAAGCAACAATGGCTATTTAGAAAGATACTTCAAGCAGATCCGCAATTACAATGGTGGGAGATGCAATAAAAGATTAGAAAAACATGGCTAGGAACTCGCTGAAATGACTTTTGTAATACAGAAAGCATTCATTTCTGTAGTACTTATAAATATTAAAAATACTAGAAACTTTCTAGCACTGGAATGTAACATTTCTTTGCAAGAACAAGAAAAGGAAGTGGAAGCCATGATTTGGATCTAAGCCGCCTAATGAAGTCATAGGCCCAGAACTATCAATCTGCCTCAAACCAAAACTATATTAAGAAGAACAAAAAATTGGAGGAAAAAACACCAAAAAGGTGTTTGCAAATACATTCTTTAAAAATCAGACAATGTGATTTTATGGATTATTTTTTTCTCATTATGTCTCTCATAGTTGAGGTTATAACCTATGATGACAATTACAGCTTCTCATCTTTTTAAGTGGGAGGACTTGCACAATTGGTGGCTGACTAAATACTTTTTGCCCCACTGTATACTTGTGTCCCCTTTCACAGTAATCAAGTCTGGGATGATAAGAAGAAGACTGCTGAAATAGGTCTTCTGTACCAAACAGTCAGTTTAATTTTAGACCTAGTGTCCAGAATAAGAACTGTAATATCCCAGTAATAATTTAAGATATGTATAAGAAAATAAGAAAAATAAATCACCCAAAAATTGTAACAAAATATGTTTAACATAAAAAGCTTAAATTAGACAAAAGGTCATTTTCTGAGGATATATTATTTAACTCCTCTGTCCTATTCTATGCCATTGGCTGCACCTCTACTTGTTCATGACAGCTACAATCTACAAGCACAAGCTAACCAATTATTCCCCAGGCATGGAATGCTGGGCATCATTTAGACCTTCCATGTGTAGATCATATTGACCCATGCCATTGACACTGATCAAACTAGGACATAATTACATGTATGAACAAACAGAAACCCATGCAAAAGCAAAACCTGACAGTAAACAATAAAGAAGCAAACATGGTAAATGTCATATAGAGCCTTTTTATTAGCTGGTCATGGTTTTGCTTTCTTTTATGGGTGGCCATTCGTGTACTATGCATTTCATCTGTACAGTCTGCCTTGCAAAAATCCCATTGCGAAACTGCTTCTTGGCTCACGTGACACACTACCACTACGTGTAGGGGCATCCTAAATTGTTAATGTTCTTTAGAGAAGGAGGGATAATGATGGAGACTGATCTCTAGGCTACCATAAAAAAAGAATGCAAATATGCCAAACAAAAAATAAACAAATAGTACTTATGTCATTAAACAATATAATAATCTTCAGTCTGAAAGAACATTAATTACAATATTTTCTACTCTCTTTTTAATGACTGATCAATGCTATAAAATACACTGTAATGTCCAATGTGCTTTTCTTACGGATTATTTAATTAGCAGCAGGCGGTGAAAAAAAAGAGGAGGTAAATGTAATTAGCAGTCTGTTCTACCGCCAGAGAAGGCACAAATCCTGCGCACAACAGCTGCTGGTATTAATCTCTCTCTAAATTACAGATTAGTTATTTAGAATAATGTTTGTATACTGTACCTATTGATTTACATTTATAGACGTGGAAAGATTGATTACCCTCTAATGATCCCTTACACATATCATCGATACACTGAGGGGTACTCACAGCCACTGGGGTACTAAGATTAATATATCAACTAGTGGGTTATCCAAAATGCAAAAAAGGAGCTAAACTTTTATTTAGAATTAAATGAGAGTGGTAACTAGCTGATACAGAGAAAAGCAAAGAGGCTTCCTCAATATGATAACCAGTTTTACAGTGTTTGTTTCCCTCTCCAAATTCATTACATCAGTGGTACCAGTTCTCAAGGTCCACCAACATTATTGTTTTTTTTTTTCAGTTACTCCATTGGAATAGAACAGGGAAAATATATCTTTGGCTGTTCTTGGGCCTTCAAGACTGGGTTGGGGACCTCTACTATACATGACTGTTGGCCATTATTCACACAACCTTAATTAATACCGGTACCCATACACAAGGACACACTTCTGGTTTTGGCTTACAAATATTAATGCAAAATACTGAGCCAAATACAGTCATGTGAAACCAGCTTTAGGCTGGTTTCATGCGTGGTGTTTTACTCAGCATTTGGTCTTCATTTTGCATCTCATTTAGGTAATTAATTTTCTCTGAAAGCAGAGTGGATCCAAAATCACAGAAAAAGAAGCTGCAAAACTTTTGATTATAGTTGTTCTTTGTGTCGGTTTCACTGCTGGTTTTGGCTAGAAATACTAACTAAAACGAGGACTTTTTAAATCAAAGGAGTGGAATGCCTGATGAAGCTGGCCAAGCCAGTTAAAGTAGTTGGAATGCTGTGAGTTTCATTATAGGTAAAGTATGTAAGTGTAAATAAAGCTCATATACAATATAATGGTTTCAGAAACTGTAAGTGTAAGAAGTTTTTAAGTTGCTAAACTAAAGTTTTACATGTACTTTTTGAGGGTTTATGTGATGTATGTATTGGTAGGATTACATAGTTGCATTAATACTCCCTATAATGTTATTGTTTTGCACTTGGAAAATTATTAAGAGTGTATAGAGATTTGGGAAATTTGTATAGGGGTTACCAATCTTATGCAAAAGCATTTTTTAGGCTAGTGCTCAATTTTATATTGTTACTTTTAAAATTAGGACCAAACCGAATACCATAAATTAAACAAAATACTATGAAAAAATACTACGAACATAGTCTTCATCACAAATTTGGTTCATGAGGAGAAAACATGATGGTTCACTGCCTTACTGACACCAATGGATCCCAAGAGACCCCATTGACTATAATGGGGTCTGCCGAGTTTCTTTCTGTCTGGTGTGCGTCACTACACAGGATTCTAAAAAGTACAGCATGCAGTGTTTTTTTTGTCCTGGTATTTAAAGGAAATCTGTCAGTAGTATCACCCACACTAAACCTGTTACACAGGCTTGTAATGCGGGTGATGCTGATTAAAACGGTACTCACATTGTGTAGATTCGCCCAGCCGTTCCGCCACAAATTATGTTTTTCTATATATGCTAATGAGCCCTAAGCTGTCTCTAAGACCACTCTCCCTGCCTACTTGCCCATCCGCCCTAAATGACGGATCATCAACTTGGAGCTGGTCCCTTCCTAGCACTAAAGTGCAGTGGCATAAAAGTCCACAAATGGAATGTACAAAGTCGGGGAACAAGTCAGGAACATAATGGAACCAATAAATACAAACAAAACAGGATATAGCATAATAACAAAAACACGTCCGGAAATCAAGATCAATGTTCACTCTGGACAAGAACAAAGAACACACTAGACAACCCACTCCAAACATGGAGGGACATCAATATCAAAGACAAATAGACTCCTAGCCAGCGGGCACTTTTCACCAAGTGATCAGGATACTGGGCTAGGAGGAAACAGGAATATTAAATACAAGCAAACACAGGTACATACACAAGACTCACTCACTCCTACATAGACAGATTAGCCCAAGGTTCAGAGCAGGATTCTATCCTAGGAGTAGCAGGATCAAAAGGTCAAAACAGGACTGACATAACGCAGTGTGAACAAAGACTAAGGCAACCCAAAACAAATGCAGGACAAACATACACAATGCTAAAACTTAGTAGGCTAAAATCTATATATCAAACAGGACAGATAACCATGGTTAAAACTCAGGACATGTGCTCAAACAGACAAAATCTAAAGTGCATAGTACAGATCTAATTACAAGCTGAGAGTTCCACACCCAGAATGGGATAGGGTGGAAGCATTAACACCTCCCATACCAGAAAGAATCAACACAGAACCCAACGTAGAACCGGACCCAATGTTGAAAAATGCAAAACCGCAGAAACGGACATTACAGATGGGTTCCATTAAATTTTAATGCTACAATATATTTTCTGGCAGAACAACATTATTTGATATAGGTCATGTGACTTATCCAGCACTGCTGCCATCTTTGTTTTTCTGTTTGGAAATATAAAAGTGCCAATAGGAACAGAACCATAGAGAGTATATCTCAAACAAGTATTATGTACCAATTATTTTTTCAAACACATCACAAATGGTAGCATGTGCAGCCAGCCTTATGTTTAGTATTGACTGTAGTTGGAAAAATCAAAATGGCTGCCAAATAACAGTGAAAGCCAGCGATTTCTATCAGTGGCTCAGATTATCATAACCATGCTGAATATTAAGAATGACATTCTGGCAAATAGCAAATATAATTATTGTTTTTCAGTCAAAATGGTTTCCCAGTGTTAAAAAGGACAGCTGCAATAATCTACACCAGATCGGACTGCCAAATAACTGCGCCGCTAATTAACAGGATGATTGCACGTTAATAATCAAATATCCTGCTAATTATCATCTGGTTACTAATCCGTATTATAGTCTGAATAAAGATGGAAAATCTATAAACAATATATATGGTACAAATAAATGATAGAAAGAAAGCTTTATTGAATGATAAACCTAAGACCGTACCCAAATTTTGTGTATTGTTTTGTCTCTAAGTTAGACACGGGCTATAACACAGAGTAAATTATTTTATGGTAATGGATTGTAGAAAATTATAAAACATGAGAATAGTTTTTCACAATTTTTGAAAAGAGCTAAAACTGAATATCCCATTATAATGAGTCCTTAAAGAGGTGACTTTAGTAATTAAGTGTCATACAGTAATTCCCATGCTTACCAAGGATCTGTGCTTGTGTTGGTGGTAAATACTGTGTCCTTTGTTTCCCATTAGGCTGCTGACTTGTTTTTGGAAACTTGCTACTACCTGTTTCTGTGTCCTCCCTCAGACCACAATCCCCAGGATCCTTTGTTTCAAGATGGAAAGTGACTTATTACCCTCCCACACATCGGTTGCCCCACCCAATACAGCTCAGTACAACATGACACACAAGCTGTGGATCTGTGTGATGATAAATGCACGCACATACATGTAATGTCATCAGGGGGCTGGCTTCATACACAACAGACAGAGCAGCCAAGCCCCCTTTCAGCACCTGCCTTGTGATGTGTCTTGGGCTGCACGGCAAGCTGGAAAAGGTTTGAGACATTACAGAAAATGAACGTCCGGGGCAAAAGAAAGATGAAGAAATTCGATACCAGACACTAAACACAGGTAAGTGAAGTATATTAGTAACTAGACTAACTTTGCTGCTGCTTTCTTACATTATAAGAACCAAAAGTCCTGGAATCTCCCTTTAACCATTCACATCACAAATAGTGGCAGAGTTATTTTCTATTGCTGTGTATAAGGGGTGCCCAGATGTTAAAAAAAAGGGTCTGCATTTTAATATTTAGTACCTTTATATAAAGAGGACTGTTCAGCTCTGCTGACATTTCTGTTTTAGTAAATACTTGTATTTCCCATAAAATAATGTGCTGTCCCTCTGGTATTCCTCCTTAAAATTTATGAATAAATTCCCAACCAGACGTTATCAATCCCCTTGTCAAATAAGTGTGTTCCTGCACAGTGTGACCTTACTAGCAATTATTGGACAGTATTAGACTATAGGGACACTCGTCTTTTTGGTAACACCTAGTTGTCAATTTAATTTATGATGCTCCATAATTGTTATTTATTTGGGAATTTGCTAATACAAGCACAATAGGAGAACTGTCAGATCATGTTTAACACAGATTTAAAACTTTAGAAAATTGCAAATAAAACTTGCACAAGCTTGACAATATTTCACGGTTTTACACAATGTCCATATGCATCTTACTACTTTAACAGTAATATCTACTTTGTTACTACTGCCTTAGTTATTGCTGTATACCCTAGACCAGTGTTTCCCAATCAGGGTGCCTCCAGCTGGACGCAGCCTAGTTGGAAGACACTGCCTTAGACAAACCAAAATGAATCTTGTGAGTTTCATGCCCCTGATATCTGTATGGGTCCCCAAAAATAGACATATACCATATATTAAAATAAAAGTAATTAATTTTCAAACATTGGACTGAAATTTGATACCAGAGTCATATCATCTAAATTATCATTATTTGGTGGATAGGATATTTCGGCAATAACATAAATTGCCAGTGCACATGGTCATTACTCAGAACGTCCAAGGTATATATAAGTGTTTAGCTGACAGGTTGCTAGACTGGAGAACTAGTATTCACCTTTAACAGATACCCCCAGGACTTAAAGTAGGGCAGAATAGTGGGACCAATAAGCAATAAAAACACACAAGCTTGCATCAAATATCAGGAACAAAAGAAAATTACTACTGTACACAGGATGACTAAAGCGGATGAGGATGTAGTAGTCTTCGAGGATAACTAAGCTAATGTGCAAAACAACAAACAAGAGCAGAGAACCACATATAATGAGACAACGCAGTAACAAAAATAATATCACAGAAGCAGAGCTAGAATATACAACATGCAAAAACTCAAAGCTTCCAATGCTACATACTAGATGTGCCACGTAAACATACTGGACAAGACAAGACACACAGACCACATATGGCAGAACAACAATATAAATCTGGCAATATGAGCAACTGTTTCATGTGAACATAGACAAACCAACACAAAGTCTCCTGGCAGAAAGAGACAAACATTAGATCAGTCCATCCTAATGACCAGAGCTGAAAACCACATAAAGGATCCATAATATAGACTGAAGAATCATTCACCTCAAGCAAAACACAAGAAAAACTCAGCATGGATCCGACTGAAACTGCTGCCTGCAACCGAATAAACAGTAAAGCAGAGGAAAGGGGTATGTCCGAAGAATGCATAACAACAAAAAAACTGTGTAATATATTTTATCACAAAAATGCATCTACCTTCTCTTATCAGGCTTCAGCTTCTCCCTCCGAAACTCACCAATTACTCTGAAAAACTGTCCAAGTCTATCCTGAGAAGCAAGACAGACTCAGCTCACTGAGGAATCAGTTACATGCTGCCTATAAAGGTATTTGAAGAGGGAGGGGAAGAGGGAGAGAAGAAATGAATGAGCCAGAAGCAGAGAAAGAGACCACAGGAGCTCATAATAGAATTTAGATCTCCCCCAGTACTTTATTTACAGCTAAAACTGCTTAGTAGAGCTCTATAGTGTCATCGATGCTGCTGCTCCTGAGTGTGTGTATGGAAGCCATCCCAAAAGCTAGTCTTCAGCCAGTAGCTCAGGGAGAATTAAAAAGGGAAAGTTGAATATGCAGTCTACAGAGCTAAAATGTTGTGAAAAATGTTGTGTATATGCTATATAGTGGTCATAATAGTTATATAATGGCATTTTATCCAGTTACCTGAAATGACAGGTATACTTAAAAGGAATATCCCAAGAAGACATCTTACAGAGGTTATAAAGTATTGCAAAACGTAGCCCCTATCAGGAGCAGGAGGTACAGCGTTCGGGTATCTCCAGCTCTCCCATAGAGATGCTTGGAGGGGGTGTGTTGGCTATGGTTTCATGCAGTGGTTGACACTCATCAATCATGCAGAGATCCGGGGTGTCTAGCAGGAGATCCTGCTGCGAGTTACGCTACCATTGATTTAAATCAGTCCACAGACAGTCCGCAATAGTGTCAGATTTGTGGACTGTCCGCGGACCCATTCAAATGAATGGTAGCGTAACCAGCAGTGGGTTTCATGCAGCGGGAAACCCGCTGCTAGTTACTAGCGTGTGAACGCACCATTATAGCCTTCTCCTTTAACAAGTATGGGTGCATTTACATGACGTTTTGGGGATACGGCAGCCGGATCTGGTGGGAGAGTTTGAAAACCATCCACG
Source organism: Hyla sarda (assembly GCF_029499605.1). Lineage (NCBI taxonomy): Eukaryota > Metazoa > Chordata > Amphibia > Anura > Hylidae > Hyla > Hyla sarda. The sequence goes on along the minus strand of NC_079193.1, from coordinate 57,661,080 downwards.
GTCGTATCCCTGCCGGACTCATGCCACACTCCATTCATTTTAATGAGTCAGATAGCGACTCCGGTCGGCAACTTTTTGGTTTTGTTGCCGGACCAAAACCACAGCAGACCGTGGTATCAGTGCAGCAACAAAACAGGATATGGTCCAAAAATTTGCCAATCATAGTTACTATCTGACTCCATCTGGCTCATTCAAATGAATGGGGTGCGATGTGTGACCGGATACGGCAGCGGCCGGTTTTCAAATTCTCCCACCGGAGAACGTGAATGAGCCTTACAACATAGTTAGTCTCCTTAAATTCTCCTACCCTGACCTCCCTGATTGGGTTCATGCCTAAAGTGTCAAATCTGTAGAAGAACATCCAGAGCTTAAGATTCACAAAGCTAAACATCGAATATTTTCGAGAATTCCAGATCGGCAATGCCTAGTTAATCTCTCTTTATCACACTTTAATAAACCAGCTAATTAAAAAAAATGAAAACATTCCATGTAAAGAATAAAGGTCTAAGTGGAATGTTTTGCGCTCTTGGAAAAACTGTGGTTGTCGCTTCCCCATTCAATACAGTCAGCCATGCATGCAATGCTATAATTAGCAGCTTTGCAAAGAATAAAAAGTCAATAGGCAGCTTTGCTGAAATTATTCTGCACTTTGCTCCTGGAGTGAGTTTCACCACTTTAAGATCCAAATTAACGTGACCTTTCCTTACAAAAAGCCCCATATATCTAGCTTGTTAAATCAACTGAAAAGCTGCTAAAACAAGAAAGCACAGCTAATGCTAATAAAATAAGAAAACTGAATAAAGAAGTCACATAAGAGACAGCTCCGGTGAACCCCTCTGTCTTTTTTATAGAGTTTCCTACATGAAATTTAACTAGAAAGTCATGAGAAAGTCTTAGATTATCCATACAATATATATTCTGCAACTCAAACCCATAAAAATGGTGAAACTCTAGATAATGCAGGCTGGTTTTATTATGTTATAGCAGTGTTTCCCAACCAGTGTGCCTTCAGCTGTTGCAAAACTACAACTACCAGCATGCCTTAGCATGGACAGCCTTAGACACCCTGGTTGGGAAAAACTGTGTTAGAGGCTCTACAAATGGGCTGGTTAACTGTAACCGGGTGGCGTTCTGCTCACCAAGCACAATAAGATGGTGTCATCACACACAGCAAAAAGGGTTAACTGAGAGTGCAGCGCTATGGAGGAGAAGCCCTGTGCTGCTCCAGTAGGAGGAGGAGGAAAAGGAGGCCCTGGTGTCAGCGTGGAAGTGGACGGAAGGTGAGAGGGGGTGTGAATTACCTACCTACATTCCTGCTCACGTACCAACCCACCAGCACACCCACCTACATACTTTCTCTATTTACCTATCTGCACTATCTACCTACCTACCTGCAATATCTACCTAACTACACTATGTAGTTACCAACCTACTACCACTATCTACCTACCGGCATTACCTACCTACCTCTCAACACCAAATCTACCAACACCACTATCTACCAAACTTCCGGCACTATTTACTTACCTTTCATGGGCCAAAATGTATCTATCTACCGGGGGCAATTACATGCCTACCTACCCAAGGGGGATTATGTAATATATACAGTTGGGATTCCCTACCTATCTACTGGGGGCATCTACCTAATGAGGGGACGGAGATCACCTATCTACCTACCTACTGGGAGGGGGGAACTGTCTACCTAATTGGGGCCTAATGGGGGAAAATTATCCACCACTATCCAATTCTCTACCCTCCCGCAAAAACACACTCACCTACTCACTTATACCATGCAGGGCACCAATGCATTCATCACTGGAGTATACCTTTAAAGGGAATTTGTCATCAGCATTACCCATACTAACCTAATGGTAGAGGCTTATGGTGCCGATGACGCTGATGATAATGGCATTTCCCATTTTCTGATGCATGCCTCTGTTCTTCTGATATTTCCTAACTTATCTGAGAAAGGTTTCCTGCTGCAATAATATGAGCTCCCCCTTTTGATATCAATGGTCTTTTCCCCAGCAGACAGGAGGGAAGGGGGGAGGAGGGACAGAGCAGACTGCCTTCAAACAGTGTGACAGGACATCACAGCTACAAGCCAGACAGCTCAGCCTTTATGGAGAGATCTGTGGCTAGTGACATTATAATAGTAACTTGCTTTATTATACCTTTTGGCACTATACACCGGTTGTTTTAAGCTTGAATTTTACCTGTCTAAAATAGAACTGGAGGGACAGGCCAATAAGATAAATAGATAGATACACAGAGAGATAGACAGAAGACTTATTAAAGGGGTATTCAAGTGTGTGCCAAAAATGTATTAGTGTTGGGGCTGTAGTAAAGTTAAAAAAAAACTGTACTCATCTACCACCAGTCCCCCACTGGTTCAGCTATAGCTCCCATTCATCTGCTTCCAGGCCCCCACTGCTTGTCTCTTCTCCAAAGGTGAAAGCTCAGAGAAGGACCTGCCTGCTCAGTCAATCACTGGCTGCAGCAGCGTTCTGTCTTGGTCAGGTCCTGCTCCAATCTCTTGTCTTTGAAGCAGAAAGAAATGATGTGGTATGGGGGACTGGAAGCAGAGGAATGGGAGCTGAAGCAGGACCAGTGGTAGGCAAGTATAGTTTTTTTCCATTTCACTACAACCCCAGCACTATATATCGCTCTTGATATCTTCTCCACATTGTCACATATTTCACCATTATAAAGTTAGTATAGACAAGTGTAGCTGACTGTGGAGTTATAGCTCCATACGCCTCCATTTTTATAGAGAAAAAAAATACATAGAATTTGATAGTAGATAAAATTTTAGCATGGTCCATCGGATGCCATATTAGGGGCAAATATCTCTGTATTATGGTGTGGTATGAAGGCACAAGACAGTGGCAAACATTTACCTATAGCTCCATAGGCATACAAGTGCAAACCGTAACTAGGAATGATGTAGTAACTTTGGCCAGTTATAACTAAGAGTTAAAAACAAAACAGAGTTACACAGATCAGTACAGGGTGGTACAATTTTAATACATTTCAGACTTATTCTGCTCCTCTGTAATTCCATTCATCTGGACTAGTGTAATACAAAGAGACAGGTGTGGAAAGCTATAATGTGGTTTACTAGAGCACTGATGTGGGTGTTGTGAGCAGACAGGTGTAGCTGAAAACATGCAAACAGCTTGTATAATGTCACAGTGACATGAGCGCACCCTAACCTCTTATTCAATACATTTATTATGCACTAGTAGCTACAGAAACACATAGAGACATAACAATCTATACTATAGCTAATGGGGAGAAAGCGAGAGCCATTAGTGTTTAATTAGATATGTGTGGAAAAGACCTTCGGTGCTTCCCTGCTCACATCGGCCAGCAGCATTGAAGTTTGTTCACTATTATTACTTTTAACACAGGGCCAAACTGGCCTATCAGGATACTGGGGAAATTCCCAGTAGGCTACTCACCTTGCGGGCTGGTGGCCGGCCAGCGTGGCAGTGCCATCAAGATTGGGCCCGTGTAGAAGCTGGAGGCAAAGAGCGGCCCCGGCTCTCATTCATTAAAACGCTGGGCAGTTCATTTAGCAGACGAGGTACCTCTAGCTGCTGGGCAGAGGCCCCTTTCACAGGTGACGAGTGCTACAGCTGCCGAACTAATACGTGGGCCGTGTAGTGACATTTCCAGAATCACAGGGCCGTCGGCACTACGTTCTACATCATTACGTGACAACCGTATCTCTACAGCAGCCGCATCGCCCGTCATCTGGGGGAGGGGCCTCTGCTCAGCAGCTAAAGGTATCCCCAGCTCCAATGCTAATGGCCCCAGAATGTGAGCCAGGCAGAGGTCAACATATCTATAAAGAAGCATCATCAGGAGAAGGCTCTGCAGCCACAGCTGATTCCGCATACAAATTATTAGTGGAGGGGACTATCTGCCTAACTGGGGGGAAGATGATCTGGGGGGAGGGGGTGTCGACAATCTGGGGGGACTAACTGACCACTTGGGGGGCTAATCTGGTGAGATTAACTACATTCTGGGAGGGGGTAATTTGGGTGATTATCTTCCTACTCGGGGGGGGGGGGGGTAAATCTGCGGGAGGACTAACTTCCAACTTAGGGGGGCTAATATGGGGGGCAATAACTTCCTACTGAGGGGGACTAACTGCCTACTGTGGGGGCGCAATCTGAGGGGACTACCAACCTACCTGGTCACCTACCTATATACCTGGCCACCTACATACCTACCTGGCTACCTACATATCTGACTACCTACCTACATACCTGCAAGCTACATACCTGGCTACCTAACTACCCACCTACATACCTGGCTATCTACCTACATACCTAGCTACCAACCTACCTACTTGCCCTTTTGCTGTGTAGGACACCATTGGGGGCATTATTACAGTGTGGGCCTACAGATGGGAGATTGTGTAGAAGAGGGGAGGACAATGTGAAAAAATGTGAAGTCTAATATGTTTGTCCTGCAGATGTTGAAGAGATGGGCTTTGGCTGGCAGAAATCGACATGGCGGTCTAAACCGTACGGAGAAGAAAATAAAAGGACGACGCTGATCAGAAAAGACGTCACCTGTGAGTCCCTACATGTAGCTGTAATCAATTATATGGTCCTGTATATAATCACATATATGGTATACAGATCCTGTGTAAAGTTGGTATATACCTCTATATGGTCCTGTATTTAATCACTTATATGGTATATAGATCCTGAACACAGCTGGTAGCTACCTCTATATGGCGAATGTAAGTGGGAATATTGGTCTGTTCTATAGTTTCTTTTATTTAGTAACAATATAGCAGTATTAGTCAGTAGTGTTGGTCATGAGGTGGCAGTATTATTTTCCTTTGCCGGTAACACACAAAACTAGCAGTGTGCACCTGTGCACATTTTTTCTTTGTTTGGAGATGCTGACCAGAGGGGACTACTTGGGGGGGGGGGGGCTCTAATCTGAGGGTACTACTGACTAACTGGCTATTGGGAGGCTCTAGTCTGAGGCAACTACCTGGCTATTGGGTGGGACTTCTAATCTGGGGGGACTGCATAACTGCTGTGGGAAACATAGTGAGGAAGTTACCCCACTGTTACTGTGCAGGGCACCAAGGGGGTGTTTTTTCAGAGGACTATAGATGGGGAGATTGTATAGAGTAGGTATAAATAATGGAAGCATTTTCCTTATGGCCCATGTGATACTAATTACACCCCTAGCTGCAAGCCTGTAAAGTTTTTGCAAGCTGTCCTGGTTGGCGGGCAGGGCCCAGCATCAAGTCCACAACATGATGGAATAGAAGCCTGACAAATTAAATACCAGCCTTCCCTCACAGGCTGCAGTGCTTAGAACCTGTGTAAGGAAAGCCTGGTATTTAATTTAACAGGCTTCTGTCATGTACATTGCGGCTGTGCCCCTTAACCGGTGGGGCGGCTATGCGGTTATTTCCAGGGCTGGTTTTTATTCCCATTCCGGCCCTGCATGTAGTGACTAAGGTCATCACAACCAGGCAATAGATAATATATGTAGTTAGGAATGTGTCTCATGTTTAGTTGATAACTAAACAGGGATTTCAAGAATTTCCTTAGGGTACACCATAAATATCTGATCAGTGGTGGTTTAACTCCCAGCACCCCCAACGATTAGCTGAGGGGTTCCACACTCGTGCCAGCTCTGTGGCCTCTTCCCTTCCTACCAGCCACAGCTTTTCACACTAAGTAGTGGCTGCACTTGATACTGCAGCTTGAGATTGAATTTTAGACCAGTGGTCCCCAACAAAGTCCTCAAGGTCCACTAACATTCTGGGTTTTTTCAGTAACTCCATTGGAATTGAAGAGGGAAAAATTTCTAAAATTCTAGACAGATGGTGGGCCTTGAGGACTGGGTTATAGACCTTTGTTTTAGACAATACAAAGCCAAATGAACCCTATTAAATTATAATGGCCTCCATTAAATTTCTTTCAAAGTTTATGTGGTTTTATCAACACAAACAGTGCTAAATGCTGCACAGTTCTTACTGTCGAAAATGACAGATCTGCTGATGGAATGTGATAAAGCATATATCAAGTTGCATTTAAATAGTCCCGCCAAGAAAATCACAGTGGGATAGATTTACAAAAACTGTCTAATTCTTAGTGGAAACATAGACAGACTGGAGGGGAGATTTATCTAAACCTGTTCAGAGCAAAAGTTGTTAAGTTGCCAATAGCAACCAATCAGATGGCTTCTTTCATTTTGTAGAGGCCTTTTAAAAAATAAAAGAACTGATCTGATTGGTTGCTATGGGCAACTCAGCAGCTTTTCCTTTGGACAGGTTTTGATCAATTTCCCCTTCAGTCTCCAAATGTGCTAGACGTACCAAAATGTATCAGGCTGATTGATAGATGCATTTCTGTTTAGTCTAAGTTTAGACCAACTATTAGTCGGTTCACTTCAAACCCAAGCTGTTTACCGTAATTTTAGTGCATTTTTGTAAATATAGGTCACTGGCCTTTTACAGAGTTCTTGCCCCTTTTGCCAAACCCAGTGGAAGCATGTCTAAACCTCATGACAAATGTGGCACTTAAAGACTTTTTGGCACAAATCGCAATAGTTTTCTGGTGCATTTTGCAAGAGTAAATCTGGGCCACTGTGTAAATTGCTGCACCAAATATTTTTTATTACTACAAGAATTATACCAGTCATGTGTTAAAGGATATTGCTCCAGGGTACGGTGTACCTGAAGAGCACACCAAGTGGTCAGGTGTGGCACTGCAAGTAAAATTAGAAATTAAGAAGAAAATGTGCACCACGTTGACAAAGCATCTCATTGGAATTCATTTGCATGTTTTTCTCATAGACTTCAGATTACAGGTGAACAAATTTCTCACTAACAAGGTCAAAGGTTATATGCAAAATAGAACACTTATACAGAGTAAGGGTATGTTCATACAGCGGAATCTCCGCTTGCGGAATTCCGCAAGCGAAGATTCCATCTGGCGGCCGCCGCAGAAAATACTTCGGCGGTAGGACTGCGCAGCACTGACCCATCACAATTGACGGCTATGCAGGGCTCGCAGAATTCTGCGCAAAGAAAGAACATTTTATTTCTTTGCACTAAACAATTTTCGAGGCGGAATTGGTCACCGCTGAAATTCCTCAGTGTGAACGGGTCTTGCGGAAGACCCATTCACCCTGATGCTGATGTTCACTGCGCGGAATGCCGCAGTGTGAACATTCCCTTAGGGAGTTTTCTGAAGGGAAGAAGTTAACACATTGGAAAATTCACTGGCATTTTTACTGCTGCTTTTTCACTGTTTACAAACTTAAAAGCATGTGTAAAATAAAATACATCAGTATATTGTCCGATGTGTGAAATTAGCCTTAGTACGGTAAATGCTTATACTAAGTTTATAATTTGTGTTAATAACATGAAATTTTTAAAAACATGACACTTTTTTTTTATAAATATTCCTATAAGTTAGTACTTAAATGGGTACTGTCAGATACAATAACTTTCGATATGTTATAAAGCATGCAAAAACAATGTTTTGCAATTGCATTCATCAGAAAATTTTCAGTATTTCATACTGAAAAAGCCAGTCAAAAAACTGGCCACTAGGGGTCCCCCTGCCTTCTGGGACACATACCAGTCCCCCAGTGTCCAGTCCATAAAAGTTAGATGTACATGATCAGGACGAGTTACTGAGCAACATATGACAGTTTTTATTTTTATTTTTTTGGAGGGGAGGGGGACTGACAGGTACGCTTTAAGCTGGGATCACATCACAATTTTTACATCTTTCTGGATACTGCAAGTTTTTACCTAAAATCGTCTACAATGATATTTCTGGTTGTATCCACTGACTTCTTTTGAAGAATTGTGTCCAAAACATGCATCAGTTTTTTGGTTGAGTGAAAAATAGTGGTTTAACATGATTTTTCGATTCAAACTAATAACATTTATGTCTATCACATTGAATCGTATTACTAAACGGTTTAATCACTAAACCCATAAGATTTTTTTAAACATGCACAGTATGCCTAGCAAGGGCTAGTAAGATACAATTAAGAAAATAAAATATCGGACAAAAACATGCACAAAAGTGCTACCATCCGAATGAGAAATACGATTTTGATAGTTGTCCAGTTTTATTTTTCGAATCCAATTTAATCCAATTTTAAACCTTCCAATTTCATCTGGTTTTACAATGGTTAAAAAACTTGTGATTTAAACCCAGCCTAAAAAAAACACATTACATATTCTCTATTGTTTTCCCCGTTTTCTCAGGTTTTAAGCTCTTGTGAGCAGGGCCTCTACATGTTTGATTTGTTGAACATTTCTGTATAATGTCTCTGTATCGGAAAGCACGGCAGAATATGGCACTATGTAAATACAGATCATTATTATCACAAGTTTACACTTCTGTTTGTGAAAGTTGTTTACTTTGTACCTCGCACCTTTTTGTTAGTTATTTTAGCCTGTGCAAGGTTCAGTCATCTATTGAATATTCATTTGTGTGTGCTCAATCGGGGTATAAATATTTATTGGCAGGCACTCAATGTTCGAGCTGTCAGTGCAGAGATTTCAGTTGAAGGACTCTGATACGTTCATGAACGGAAAGACAGATGAAGGTACATATGTACTCTATTAATAATTTACTTTTTAACAGTGCTCGGTGTAACAGACTCCCCCGGCTCAAGGTTCCAAATCATCATTTAGCCGTCTATGAGAGGAAATCTAAATGCTGCCCAAGGATTAGAGTAAAGCGTGTTGAGAATTTCTTGGTAACCACAACTGTCTGTTAACCCCTAGATACAAATGCATTAGCTATTAGTGATATAGTGCACTGGGGTATGGGACATGAGAGAATTGTGAGGTCTTATGACATTCATGATGGTAAGAGTAAAAAAAAGCTGCATGCTACAACTAGTCTGGTTTATTTATAGAAGAATGGACAACTCTTTTAATGTCATATTCGCTAAATCTAAAGTTGTCACCCACCCGCCTCTGGTGCAATTATCAATGAATAAAATAATGGCCGCATGTCTGGAATGCTGATTGGCACCAGATTACTTTATAATATTTTGTTATTTTTTATATTGCCAACAAGGTTCACATTAAAGCAGACCTGCCAGCAGGAGTGTAAAAAAGCTTGTGGCTAGAAAGATTAAGTCATCAGAATTCAATAGTCCTTCAATAGTCCTTTCCAGCAAATGAGGCTCAAGTGCCCAGGGGGCGTTCCCCAGCATAGCAACAGCCCAGGTAAGGGCAACCCATCTCTTCTTTATCTCGTAGGTAGGTAGACTGGAATCATGTTGTGGGGTGGTTATAAAGAGTACATGGGCTCGACTTACTTGAGCTCTTGCCAACAGAGGAACGCCCAGGGGTCAAGTCTTGGGAACAAAGGTGTGGGAACTCATCCAAGATTTCAACTCAAGGGCTGGTCCTGCAGGACTCCTGCTAATAGGAATAGTGTTCCTACTGAAGTATAAGTACAGGAACTTAGTTCCCATGCGTTCCTGCTGGACTTGAGCCCTGGGAATGCCGCTTCGGCAGTAGAGCATAATTTGTATAATAACAAAAAGACATATTTTGCAGACTGCGAAGATGTTGAAGATAAATAAAAATTATTTGAAAATATATTTCCTTGAAGGCCCTTTTAACCCCTTAAGGACGCGGCCATTTTACACCTTAGGACCCGGCCATTTTTTGAACATCTGGCCACTGTCACTTTAAACATAAATGACTCTGGAATGCTTTTAGTTATCATTCTGATTCCGAGATTGTTTTTTCTATTCTACTTTAACATAGTGGTAAATTTTGTGGTAGCTTACATCCTTTCATGGTGAAAAATCCCAAAATTTAATGAAAAATTTGAAAATTTAGCATTTTTCTAACTTTGAAGCTCTCTGCTTGTTATGAAAATGGATATTCCAAATAAAAAAATTTTTTATTCACATATACAATATGTCTACTTTATGTTTGCATCATAAAAATGATGAGTTTTTACTTTTGGAAGACACCAGAGGGCTTCAAAGTTCAGCAGCAATTTTCCACAAAATTTTCAAACTCACTATTTTTCAGAGACCAGTCCAGGTTTTAAGTGGAGTTGAAGGGTCTTTATATTAGAAATACCCCACAAATGACCCCATTATAAAAACTGCACCCCCCAAAGTATTCAAAATGACATTCAGTCAACATTTTTACCCTTTAGGTGTATCACAGGAATAGCAGCAAAGTGAAGGAGAAAATTCAAAATCTTCATTTTTTACACTTGCATGTTCTTGTAGACCCAATTTTAGAATTTTTACAAGGGGTAAAAGGAGAAAATGTATACTTATATTTGTAGCCCAATTTCTCGTGAGTAAGCACATACCTCGTATGTCTATGTAAAGTGTTCGGCAGGAGCAGTAGAGGGCTCAGAAGCGAAGGAGCGACAAGGGGATTTTGGAAAGTATGTTTTTCTGAAATGGTTTTTGGGGGGCATGTTGCATTTAGAAAGCCCCAATGGTGCCAGAACAGCAAAAAACACCCACATGGCATACTATTTTGGAAACTAGACCCCTTAAGGAACGTAACAAGGAATTAAGTGAGCGTTAATACCCCACAGGTGTTTCACAACTTTTGCATATGTAAAAAAAAAAAAATTCCACTAAAATGTGTTTCCCCTCAAATTTCACATTTTTGCAAGGGTTAATAGCTGAAAAGACCCCCCAAAATTTGTAACCCCATCTCTTCTGAGTATGGCGGCACCCCATAAGTTGACCTGAAGTGCACTACGGGCGAACTACAATGCTCAGAAGAGAAGGAGCAATATTTGGCTTTTTGAGAGCAAATTTTGCTCAGGGGGCATGTCGCATTTAGGAAGCCCCTATGGTGCCAGGACAGCAAAAAAAAAACACATGGCATACCATTTTGGAAACTAGACCCCTTGAGGAACGTAACAAGGAATTAAGTGAGCCTTAATACCCCACAGGGGTTTCACGACTTTTGCATATGTAAAAAACAAAAATAAAAAATTTCACTAAAATGTGTGCTTCCCCCCCAATTTAAAATTTTTGCAAGGGTTAATAGCAGAAAAGACCCCCCAAAATTTGTATCCCCATCTCTTCTGAGTATGGAGGTACCCCATAAGTGGACCTGAAGTGCACTGCAGGAGCACCACAATGCTCAGAAGAGAAGGAGTCACATTTGCAAACTTTGCTGAAATGGGGGGGACATGTCACATTTAGGAAGCCCCTATGGTGCCAGGACAGCAAAAAAAAAAAAACACATGGCATACCATTTTGGAAATTAGACCCTTTGAGGAATGTAACAAGGGGTAAAGTAAGCCTTAATACCCCACAGGGGTTTCACGAATTTTGCATATGTAAAAAAATTTAAAAGAATCACTAAAATGTGGGGTTTCCCCAAAATTTTACATTTTTACAAGGGTTAATAGCAGAAAAGACCCCCCAAAATTTGTAAATACATTTTTTGGAAGAAAGGACATACCTTAATTTTTGATGATTTTCGCTCCGTGGGTGCACACCAGGTCTTGGAGTGGGAGGTCAGTCAGGGGCCTTGAGCTTATTATAGCAGCCAGGATGTGGGACCCCCCCTCAAGGAGCGTTAATGGGGGGAGCACTGAGCCCTAAAATAGGGGAACACTATGGGGGACAACGGGCCGTAACTGGGGTAGACAGGTGGGGTACAGAGGCCCGTAATATGGGGTACAGTGGGCCAGAAAACTATAAATCATAAAATAATAAAACAGGATATGTTCCCAGAATGATGACCCAGAGCATAGCCAAAACAAAAAAAAAAATATGCCCGCCCCAAACCCTATGCTCTGAATCATCATTCTGGGAATGTGATGTGTGTGGCCGTCCCTAACCTGTTGCCTCAAATGCCCACCCGCTCAGGTGGAGAGAGAGCGCTGCGCATTTGAGGCAACATAAAAAGTCCCTGATGATAGTGACTCAGTGACCTATGACCCATTTCTGGAAAAACACCCCCAGAGGTCTAATCAGGTTTTTTTTCAGATTTTTTGGGCAATTTAGTGATTTATGGGGTTAACAATTTTGAATGTACTCTGGACTTGGTACATTGGTCAAATTATGGAAAATTTAAATGAAAAGGGAAAATTTTGTGCTCCATGGAAGTGTGATACTCCCTGAAGGCAAGTGTCGCATTGATACGTGGTGTCCTTCCGTCTCCCCTTCCTGCGACACACTCTGCATTTTTTCTGGGATCGTCCCATCTTTCCAGTGGGGGGGATCACACCTGGAAAGTGCTGGCCAGGGATGATCCTGGCGCCTATAACTCCAGACCCTTGGGAAGTCCGGCCTGATCTTTCCCGGTCAGCAAAGATCAGGAACCTTAGGACTTCTTCTTGGTACTGGAGGAATGTCCCTGTGTTGCCAGCGTACTGGGAGAGTACAAAAGCATTGTACATGGCAACCTGTACCAAGTAGACCGCAACTTTTTTGTACCATGCCCGTGTTTTCCGCATGGCTTTATATGGCTTGAGGACTTGATCTGAGAGATCAACTCCCCCCATATACCGATTGTAGTGCAGAATACAATCGGGTTTGAGGACCGGTCCCACGGTACCTCGCACAGGGACAGGGGTCCTGCCGTTCCCATGAATAGTGGTTAGTATAAGGACATCCCTCTTATCCTTATACCTGACCAACAACAGGTTATCATGGGTAAGGGCACGGGACTCACCCTTGGGTATAGGCATCTTAACAAAATTTAGAGGGAGGTCTCTCTGGTTCTTCCGCACGGCCCCACCAGCGGACGTGGATCTGGCGGAAAGGGATTTGAACAGAGGAATGCTGGTATAAAAGTTGTCCACGTATACGTGGAAACCCTTATCCAGCAATGGGTGCATAAGGTCCCAAACGAGTTTCCCGCTAACACCCAGAGTGGGGGGACATTCTGGGGGTTCAATACGGGAATCTCGTCCCTCATACACTCTAAACTTGCAAGTGTACCCAGAGGTACTCTCGCAAAGTTTGTAGAGTTTCACGCCATACCGCGCCCGCTTCAAGGGAATATACTGGCGGAAGCTGAGTCTCCCCTTAAAACTACCGAGAGGTCCCTGAGCGGTACGTAGGCCTCCAAAAATTTGGCCCCAAAGTGATCGATGACCGGCCTCACTTTGTAAAGCCGGTCATAGGCGGGATCACCTTGGGGCGGACATGCCGTATTATCTGCATAATGTAGGCATTTCCGAATCGCCTCATACCGCTTCCGTGTCATCGCCATACTGTAAAGCGGGGTCTGATAGAGGACGTCCCTGCTCCAGCAATAACGGACACTTGGTTTTTTGACCAGGCCCATATGCAGCGAGAGGCCCCAAAATGTCGTAATTTCCGCTGCATCAATGGCGTACCATTCATTGGACCTGGCCAAAAACGAATCGGGGTGGTGGGAAATGAACTGCTGGGCATACATGTTCGTTTGCTCTACCATTAGATTGACCAGGCTGTCACTGAAAAAAAACTTTAAAAAGTCCAGATCAGTGAAGCCAGCATGGTCAATTCGGATTCCTGAGTCGACAACATACTCAGGAATCCGTGGCTGATATCCCTCTTTGGGGGCTCAAGACAGGGTCACCGGAAGGGGGCTCCGATGCACTTGTCTGGGGGGCCGGACTCCTATTACGAGCAGCATTGCCACCTGTACTGGTGTCGGCCACTGGGTCACTCTCATGGGGGGTGCGTGACCTCGCCAGGCGGCGTCTCCGCCACCGTACGGGGGACTCATCATCACTACTAGTTGATGAAGAGGGCGAGGAAGAACACAAAAAGTCGGATCTTCCTCGTCCTCACTGGCAGATTCGGAGTCGGAGGCTAAAAAAGCGTAAGCCTCCGCTGCCGAAAATGCCGGGCGGGCCATCACCATTTTACTACGGTGGCGGGGGTGGGACGGTGGCGGGGGGGAGGGGGTGTGTGCAGGGGCGGCAGGGAAGTATGCAGTGTGTGGTGCTTGGTGTAACAGAAAAAAAAAAAAAAAAGCTGCGGCCAAAAAAAAAAAGTGGTGGCACACGCAGCACCCTGAACCCCTAATAGGGCCCGGGGTCGCACGGATCAGGTGATGGCGGACCCTTGAGGACCTATTAGGGGGTCGGGGGGGGCTTACTTTTTTTTTTTTCTTTCACTTTTGTTTTACTGTTTTACCCTACCTTTCCCTGCAACAAGCTGACCCTGATCTAGGGGCTCTTCTTCTTTCTGAGGGTCTCCGGCACTCCGAGGGGGGGATCCCGGTCCTCTTCACACAGCTCTGCTCGCTGACTGAACTCAGCGAGCGAGCAGAGCTTCGTGAGGGGACCGTTAACCCCTCCTCTGCTGCACTGCTATTAGCCGATGATCGCCGGCCAATAGCAGCGTTGCTGGGGCGGTGACAGTATTTTCACCGCTCCCCAGCAACTGGAGGTGATTGGCGGTGTATCGTACACTGCTGATCACCTTCCTTTTCAAGGTCATCCGGTCACAAGTGACCCGAATACCCAGAATCGCCGCAGATCGCGGACGTGAATTCGTCCGCGATCTGCGCTGATCGCCGACATGCGGGGGTCCAGGGACCCCCCTCGGCATTTGCACGGCATGCCTACTGAACGATATCAGTAGGCATGCCGTTCCGATCTCCGCCCGGCGAGCGGCGGAGACCAGAAAACGCCAGGGCGTATGGATACGTCCTGGGTCCTTAAGGCCCAGGGTGTGAGGGCGTATCCATATGCCCCGAGTCCTGAAGAGGTTAAAGACATGTACAGACAAATACAAGGGTGTGCAGCTCAACAAAAACGAATCGAATGAAAGGTCTGAGGTAAACTGTGGCACTAAATACCCAAAGTGCTTAAAAAGAAAACACAAATAGTAAAACAAAGGGGTACTGGCATCATTTCCTAAGGAACCTGTACCAACTGCATTCTCTACTACCGACGAGGATTCAAACTGAGCGCCCTTTTTACCTGATGCGCGCCACTCTGCACACGTGGCCAGACTCAGAATTCCTGACTTCACTTACTAACGGTTGAGTGCTGCAAGAGATGGTCTGCCCCAGTGACAGGCCGCCTCGAATGGTTAGTGGCGCTGGGAACAGTGGAGCACAGTCCCCCTTTTTCTCTCAACAGGACTTCACATAATGAAACTCTGAATGAACTGTATTGAAACTAGCGATTACTGCATAGTGACTTTTTCCTATGAAGTACATCGTCTGCAGCACATATATGGGGGAGATTTATCAAAACCTGTGAAAAGGAAAAGTTGCCCATAGCAACCAATCAAATTGCTTCTTTTATTTTTTAGAGTCCCTTTTTAAAATTAAAGAAGTGATCTGATTAGTTGCTATGGGCAACTGATGAACTTTTTCTTAGCACAGGTTTTGATAAATCTCCCCCTATGATAGTTCTTATCAGTCGGTACAATGTGATACATCTGTATGTCAGCTACACAATAGCCAGAGGATTATGCTTATTATTTCCACAGGAATAATTCCAGACATGGTTTAAATACATTAACCCTTTCTCATACTGGATTACAATTACCAGCGCATAACAATTATTGACACTGTGTGCCCCATCCATATCTATATCTATATCTATTTAACTTTTTTTCCCTTATGCCAAATTCATTACATTTCAAGGAGATCTAACTATCAATATTTTAATATTTTTGAGACATTATTGTGACTTTATATTTTATCTTTCACTGTGTGAACTGCAATAAAAACACTTTTTTTTCAATCTTATTGGTCTAGCTACCTATTTTCTTATCTATTTCTTTATTTACCCCTATCTCTTTCTTCCACTCTTTCTTCCCCCCCCCCCACCATTTTTCCAATTTCCCCTCCCCCTATATATAAGTTGTGCGTGCACCGGAGGGAAACTGATGCTAGAACTGACCCCATTTTATTTGAATTTGAATGGGACAGTTCACAATCATCCACCGTCTCAATTTTGACACCGGATGGTTGGACGCACCGGATAGGGGAACGCAGCTTGGATGCCACACATCTGTCACACAACTTGTCATCAGTTGTGGCATCAGTTGCGTGGAGATCTAGGCTAAGATCTAGGCTGAGCTATTCCGGATGCCGGACATATGTGTACCCAGCCTTAGAAATTTCTTGAGGACTGTACCCCATTTAAAGCCATGATGCTATATTTTTGAGACACAATCAATATGTAACAACAGATAAGGAAGATAAAAAACTAATGGTAAAGATGACATTCTTGGATCTTTCCAATAATTACAACAAACATTGTTTGAGACAGTAAAAGTTCATGCAGAATGTTGTGCCAGACCCTGTATGATGGCACACAGAGTTCCTAGTTCCTATGACTCCATATTACAGAGCCACAGATACTCCTTGTGCAGCCATATGGGGCTTTTTTTTCCATTAATCATATTCTTGGGAAATGGACAAGAAACTTCAATTTCCGGACATGGAAATTGCCTCACCTTTGTCCTTTGTGCTTCCTGGCTACATTATCACCTCTATATATATCAACATGGCGGAGTGCAACTGGTGCCATTATGGGTCTGTACAATTTTGGTTCTTGTTAGACTATTACAAAGGCTCGCACTACGATGCCAATACTAACTTCGAATCCAGCTTGGACTCTGACTACTTTATAAATGGCTCACAAAAATATATTAATTAATAGAGATGAGCGAAACTACAGTAATTTGATTTGTCACTAACTTCTCTGCTCGGTGTTTGCTGACTTTAGCCTGCATAAATTAGTTCAGCTTTCAGGTGCTCCGGTGGGCTGGAAAAGGTGGATACAGTCCTAGGAAAGTGTCTCCTAGGACTGTATCCACCTTTTCAAGCCCACCGGAGCACCTGAAAGCTGAACTAATTTATGCAGGCCAAAGTCAGCAACCGCCGAGCTGAGAAGTTTGTGACATATCGAATCACTGTAAGTTCGCTCATCTCTATTAATGATAACAAACTTACTGTAGTAAAATGATAACTTGTTTTGTGTAAACATTTTAGTATCAACTCTACCAAAAATTTACTCTGACTTCATGATTCTCGCTTCCCAGCACCCATACAGTTCTACAGGTCTTCACTGTACCTCCCTATTCCCCCAACTTCATGCAAAAGGAATATGACATTTTTATCTGTCAGATTTCTTATAATCTGGGCTCCATCAGGTTCCATGTTATGGAAAATATCTCTAAAATTGTACCACACAGAGGCACCATATGACGACACATGGAGTGTCTATGGATTTCTACTTCGGACCCTCACAAACTGTATGCATCTGCAATAAGGCTCCATATTGGTTTACCATACACCAATACAATCTGTGTTTACTAAAAGCCCCTATGTACTAACCTATGTTAATGGTAATAAGGTAACTGAAGTTACTGAAGTAAAAAAAAAAAACTGTTTGGAACTTTCTTTTCCGTGGTTAAATGTCAGCGGAGGTTTGTCAGTAGTTCAGGCTGTCACTCAAGGCCGTTCTAGCTCAGGACGCCGGGATGACAAAACATTTGTTTTGTTTGTCATTTCAACATTAATAGCGTTAATGTGCGGTTCCACAATGCAGAGCTGTATTTATATGCACAGAGCGTAGAAAAGCTGTAAATAATTAAAGCAATTAGCGGTGAGGTTTCCAGCGGTAAGACCAGTTGGTGTTAAATGCCGGCTAAGCATCTGTCAGCTGTGTAGGTTATTTTCCACTGACTGAAAAATAAAAATCTCATTTCCTTACTTGACATGGTTAAGTGAAATTCTTCTAGGCCTATTGCAGTAAAGCTTCTTTATGGTTACGGCTTATTTGTGCCCATTAAATGAGGTGATATTGACCTGACAAACCTATTATGTCTCTAATCTCTAGAAATGCCTAGTAATTTATTTATCTTAAATCATAATTTTAAACTGAAATACTTTTCCCCCATTTCAATGCATAACTTATCTTAAATTCTTGTTATGAATGTTTTGTATTTATTTAAAGAGGATTTAATGTTTAAAAAATATATATATATTTGGAAGGTTTTCAAATGATTTAAAATTATAACGAAATTACAGCGGTTTCCATATTTTTAATCATCGATCTGTTTCCTCACCATCACATCCCCTGTCCATATTCCCCTATTAGGCTTCTTACTGGCTTTGTGATTCTATCTTCCTGTGTATCTGCATTATTTATTTTTATGGCTTGTTCTATGACTACTCATTTGCTTACTGTTTCTGTACTGTGCCATTATCTCTGATACCGACCCAACTAGTGTGACATAGCATATGTTTAGTTTCTGCTTCCTGTGTTTGTTCTGTTTGCTGTTTAGTTTGTGGTTATTCCATTGTGTTCTGACCTGCTCCTTGACTTCTGTACTGTGTTGGTTTATTACTTTAACATTGCTATGCCCAGCACTTTAGTAGGGTAGGGACAGGCACCGTGGTTGGGACCTTCCTATTAAGAAGGTGGGCATCGAAAAAGGCAGGGACAGAGGTTTGAGCAAGGTCAGGGCCGCACTTATCCCTGCCCGACGTGACACCAGAGTAGGGAGTGTACCCTGAATGGGTGCTTTGTGTTACATACTTACTTCTATTGCAGCATCCACTTCAGAGGAAAATAAGAAAATATGTACCTCAGTCTGCAAGAGAGGCTGGGAGTAAACTGGAGTTCTAAGGCTAGGTTCACACAGCCGTTCTCTTCTGTCCCGCTTTTCTCCCGCTATTGGGGTTAACAGACCTTTCTTTTAACAGACAAGTAAACAGAGGAAAACGGATAGTATTCATTTGCATCCGTTTGGATCCATTATTGTTAATTTTTTTTTGTTCTGAGCATGCTCAGACTAAAAATTGATCAAAAACGGATTTAAAAAAACAGGTGCAAACGGATGACATTAAAGGCTCATCCATTTCCCATAGACTTCAATGTAAAATTTATGACATTCGTTTCTGTTCCGTTTTTTCTTTCTCTTTCTTTCTTTCTTGTTTTTTCTCCGAAAAAAAAAAAAAAAACAGAATGGGAAGCAAATGGGTGCAAAAGGGTGACAAAGGACTGAAAAAAAAAATCCCATTGACATCAATGGGATCCTTTTACAGCCGTTTGCAACCCATTTGCAAATGTATCGAACGGATTGAAGAATGGGCATGTATTAACGGGGGCAGTCTTATGTAAGTAACACAGTGGATGCCTATTGTTTTTGATTTGGTGACAGGTAGCAAATCATCTATATAGTTAGGAAATACTGTTTTATTGAGCAATTTGTCAAGCAGGATTTATTTTGTATATGTTTTTGCTGAAAACAAAAGACAAGAAAAGCCCTACATTATATACTCGAGTATAAGCCGACGCAAATATAAGCCGAGGCCCCTAATTTCACCCCAAAAACCCAGGAAAAGTTATTGACTCGACTATAAGCCTAGGGTGGGAAGTACATCATCCCCCCATGTAATCACCCCCCCTCCCTTCATCATCACCGCCTGTCAATCCCTTCATCAGTTGTCTTCAACCTGCGGACCTCCAGATGTTGTAAAACTACAACTCCCAGCATGCCCGGACAGCCATCGGCTGTCCGGGCATGCTGGGAGTTGTAGTTTTGAAACCTCTGGAGGTCCGCAGGTTGAAGACCACTGCAGCCTTCGTCAACATGTTGCGGCGACGCACAGGGACGTTGCGCATGAACGTCCCTGTGTGTCGTCATCAAGGCAACGTCACTAGTCTGGGGCAGGCCTGAAGCGCGGAGAAGAGGCCCCCCCGGTGAAAATGGACAGCCCGCAACGACTAACCCTCCCCACCGAACGGTCCCTGCAGCATAGATGGCCTGGACCAGCTCACCGTAACTTCCCGCCGAGGGGAGGTGAATACAAAACAAAAGGGGGGTGGGGGGTCTGGATGATGACGAAGGCCGCAGTGGTCTTCAACCTGCGGACCTCCAGAGGTTTCAGAACTACAACACCCAGCATGCCCGGACAGCCGATGGCTGTCTGGGCATGCTGGGAGTTGTAGTTTTGTAACATCTGGAGGTCCGCAGGTTGAAGACCACTGAGAAGGGATTGACCTCGGAGAGTTCACTCAAGTATAAGCCGAGGGGGGCGTTTTCAGCACGAAAAATCGTGCTGAAGAACTCGGCTTATACTCGAGTATATACGGTATTTAAACTGTATAGGTCACAATCTCTAACTGCTGCTTTGCTGTTATTTCCCTGGTTATACTGTGCTACTCTCCCACAATATATATTTTGGGCTTCTTACAGGCACTGCTTAAACTGTCCTGTATAAATGTAACTAACACATTTCTGTCAGACTCTAAAATCAAAAGTCTGAAGGTCAGACAGAGCCAAAGGCAAAACAGGAAAAGATGAAGCATTTAGGATTGTCAGTTCACTTTTTAATAAGTGACACCTGTCAATCATGTGAGTTATTTACATTACTTATTTGGCAGAAAGGACAGAACCTCAAGTCCATATGTCAACTACCAACTCAAATACGGTGTATTAACTACAAATAATGTATAATTCCTATGTTCTTAATATTTAACTGGGAGAGCTGGCAAATGGTAGTCTATATTTAAAAAAAAAAAAAAACAATATAAGCTTTAAAGAAGTGTCTAAGATATCTACTGTCATTTTTGTTTTATTAACTACAATGAAGTCTGTAACATCATGGTTTTCTTTTGTAGAAGTAAAATCATATTTGTGTTCTACTTTTTCTATGTTTTGGATCCTTTTTTTTATTTTTAGAGTCCCCAGAAAGTACAAAATACTCCTCAGAATGCCTGCTTCTGGAAGGGTTAAAATATAACACTGCCGTACAGCTAATGTCCTGCCGATGTCCTGCCTGAACTGGTGATAGGCTGACTGGTAGTGTCATGTATTGAGCCTGTGCCCAGCCTTCTTCATAGTGCCCTAGGGGTACTCCGCCCCTAGACATCTTATCCCCTTTCCAAAGGATAGGGGATAAGATGTCTGATCGTGGGAGTCCCGTCGTTGGTGAATCCTTTGATCTCGGCTGCGGCACCCCAGATATCTGGTGCAACTTCGCTCAATACTGGATGACTGACGATGCAGGGCAGAGGCTCGTGAGGCCCGCTCGTGATGTCACAGCCACGCCCCATCAATGCAAGTCACGCCCCCTCCCATAGACTTGTATTGAGGGGGTATGGCCATGACATCACGAGCCTCCAGCGGCGGGCCCCCCGCGATCAGACATCTTATCCCCTATCCTTTGGAAAGGAGTTAAGATGTCTAGGAGCGGAGTACCCCTTTAATCTTGTAGGTAGAAGAGTGGAATACACAGACATGGTGAAATACACAGATGCAATATTACATGGTCTGACATCTTTTTTACTTTCATCTAAATGTGAAAGCATCCCATCATGCAGTGGATCTTATATTTGAGAAATACATTACATTTTCATACTACTTTCTCTGGTAGCGACTTGACTACAATCAATGAGTATTTGAACAAAATGAATGTATTTTCTGGCACATATAAAATGGATTTTAAGTTCATTGAAGAAACCGCTGTGTGTTACAAATACTTTAATGTGCACATCTATTGATCCCTCAAGTCTAGAAGAGTTTTGCAGCTCAGAGTAGATGACTGCAAAGTTCACTGGATTGACGCACGCTGTTAATGCAGGTTTTCACAATCAATTCCTGAGACAGTAAATTTTGTAGGAATTGATCACAGATATTCAACTTGTCTGGAAGAAACCAGGCAACGGCACTCCAATAACACAGCGAGAAGGTTGTCTACCCAGAGGCACTTCAGGAACATAGCTGTACCATGACGTTCCACCTAAACATGAGTATTTATACTGACAAGGGAGCTAAGCAATGTATCTACTTACTATTAGGCACCTCTGTATACCTCATACATCCTCATGTCTACTTCATTAATAAAGCCGTTCCCTTGAAAACCCAGTCACTTGTGCTGCAGACTTCTCCTTTCTAACGGATTAACAAAAGGTTGATACTACTGACTGCATTCTCACTGCCCTCCTGATAACAACCCTTGACTTCATTTTTAACTACACGTCCATATAAAAGAAGTGAAGAAATGCTTGCGTCACTCACCAATCGTGAAATTTTGGTTAGTACCACATTCATTTCTTTACTTCTTTTATTTGGAATTGCATTAACGATATTTAGTGCAAAGCACCACCGCAATGTTGAACATGGACCCGGTTCACACAAAGAGTCTTGGATGAACGACCCTTACCTTCTATATAGAGGAATTTGTAACTATACTACTACTTGGTCAGCACTTCCACTATGACTAACCTTGTTCTGGAGACTGTGCATACCTTCCGCGTTCCCCTGCTGCCTCTGGTAAGGCTGCCCCTGGTCTCTGGTGCTCTTCTCTTCTGAATGCTGGGGGCCAAAACGTCAAATGCTGCTTAGCCAATTATTGGATGAAGCAGTGTCCTGCCTCAGTCTGTGATTGGCTGAGCGACAATTGACTTATTAGGCCCAGCCCCGGTCTGAACTGCGCTCATCTTCCTGGTGCCTGGGTCTGCTCAGTCTATTACTGGCAAGGGTGGACACCACTGCGGCTATTGACTGATGTACTGGGCGCCAGCACATGGAATGGAATAGAATGGCACCGGAAAACAGAAGCAGCATTACCGGAGTCAGCAGGGGAGTGAGGAAAATATGTACAGGTTTTTGACAACCTTGGCATCTCTATTAAAAGAAAAAAAAAGAAGAAAAAAAAAACAACCTTCCACTGTAGAACCCATTTAGGGTAGGGTCACCTATAACGTTCACATCCACAGCATGTTTCCTACAGTTGAAATTTTGCTTATGCAAGTGGAAGTTCAGCAGTGGAAAATCCGCATGTGAATTATGTTGCTACCCAATGAAGTCAATGGGTTCATCTTGCAGAATTTGCGCTACATCTTCTCTAGCTTTCATAGTCTAGTCAGTATCAGTCAGACTGCACCCCAAAGAATCCACACATTTATCACTGAAGGTATAAATCAGAAAGACTATATATTTGCATATTTAGATATGAAACTCGAGTCAGTTCAGAGCCCGGCTTTGTTTGCTCAATATTCACACAACACCTGTCACTTTCAGCTTTATGACCGGAAAATCTAGCAAACAGTTTTCATTGTAGCTAAGATGTTTCACACATTTAGAAAGCCTTGTTTGCAAAAAGTTAATGTGTAACCAGAGACGTAAGAATCTTTTGTACTTTATACTAATTTGCAATATTTAAAAACAATTACGATGACATCTGGATGCGAAGGAAGGGCGCCCGGTCCTGTGCCAGGAAGAGGATTGTAAAGGCCACAGACCTGACAGACGTTCTAGACAATCCTAAAATAACGTTTATTTGTACTGTACAGTATCTCAAACATAGATACACACAATTACCCCAAAGGCACAAGAGCCCGAGGCACAAAAATCACACTATATACTACCTCCCCTAAAACATAACTTTCATTGCGTTGTTCGTAAAAAGATAAATCCATTGATTGAGTTACTGTTCAAAACCATATCACTGTGTTCTTTATGTAAGTCACTTATGTAGTCACTCATTTCCTCTTGATGATGGTGATGTTTCACCAAAACATGTAGAGGGGGCATTGTTTTGCTTTAACTTGGTGTCATATGTGTCCAAAATCAGCAGCTGGTGGGGAGATATTAACCCACGGTGGAGAAGCCCCTAGGCCCCCACTTGCTGAGATACTGCTATGGATATCTCTCCACTATAAGTAACTTACATATAGAACACATATGAACAATACATTAAAAGTTAAGTTTTAGGAGAGTTAGTATATAGTGGGATTATTGTGCCTCGGGCTCTTGTACCTTCAGAGTAATTGTGTGTATCTATAATTGGAATCCCAGACTCAACTGGAATAATTGTGTATCCAGTATCTCAACCATTAAAGGGGTACTCCGCTGCTCAGCGTTTGGAACAAACATACTCCTAGATTGATGTACACAGAATAATATCTTTGTTTTCACTGTATAGGAAAGAGAAAGAATGCTGCAGTAATTTCAGGGAAGGCAAAACTTTAGGTCATGAGATTGGACTAAGCGTAATAGCTGATAGCCCACTTATACCCCAGGATCATGATTAAAGGGGTACTCCGCTGCTCAGCATTTGGAACAAACTGTTCCGAATGCTGGAGCCGGTGACGGGAGCTCATGATGTCATAGCCCCGCCCCCTCATGGTGACTCGTGTTTCATATCTAAACTGTTAGTGCGGGTAACAATAATGTTAACGATTCTTACCTATCATTTATCAGTGGTCCCAATCGCCTATTATTCTCTTCCTTTGGGGGGCAGGCCTGGTGTGTGGGAGGAGCTTCAGGAGCACCCTGATGTCACAACTGCTGCTTCCCCAAGCCTGCTCGTCCAAGCTTCATCTGCGCATCAAGCGAGGAGGAAAGCGGGTGAACAGGACCATGCCTTGAAGGTAGGCAAGTATTATTATCATCAATGTCACCAGCACTACCAGTCTGTACCAATAGGTTAGTGCGGTTAGTAAAGTGATGACAGTTCCCCATAAAACTATGTAGTGTTGGGTTACGGAAAAGGTCTAGAGAAAGTTTATGGGAAGCTACCTAAGGTTGGTACCTATAACTGTTCTAGTTTTTTCTTCTCCTACTTTTTCTTGACTGCCATCATCATCATTTGTTTGTGCCACCATTGGTTCCAGTCTTGCATGTTGGCGACATGCTATTCTTGTTTCCTGCCAGATTTGATAAGTCCTTTGAATGTTTTTCTTTCAAATGCCTGCTAGTCGTACTATTCACAGCCCTATATGCCTACTATCCTTACAGTATACTTCAGTCCCACTGTGAACTGACCCCTTTGAACAGAAGTATGTATATACATATATGCTCCAAAGCCACAACACTACCTTGATATGTTCCTTGTAATTGATCCCGATCCATGGCTTCTGTACCCCTTCTGCTCTCACTCCCTCTCTGAGAGCAGCCCCCACCCTCCTGTTCTGTGAGCAAAGAGATACAATGTGTGATTGGCTGAGGCTGCACACACCTCCTAGCTCTCAGCACTAGAGGAAGCATGACATGGCCTGTGTCTCTCAGGAGGGTGGGGGCTGCTTTCAGACAGGGACTTGGAGAGAGACACAGTGGATGGCATGATGATGTCTTTTCCTCACTTCATGCATGTAAAAGACAACTGAAAGAAGGGAAATTGCTCTTTATAGCAAATGAATGATATTTAGACAATTTAATAGTATGGTGACAGGGAAAGGATAGTCTATGGGTTTAGTTCCTTGGAGTACCCCATTTAAGATTGGAGCTTTCAGGATAAATCAAGTACGTGTCTTCATTGTTGGAATACATTTACCTACTGTAAATTTTTAGAACAATTCCAATATTACATTTTAGAACCTGGTGACACATATACTACTTTGACAAAGGAAACATACAGAATATAAAAGAGGTTTGGAGCGCAGCAAATCTAACTTCCTTGGTATAAGGCTGTTAAATGCGTCCTTGTGGTTCTGTAATGAAAGAGGATCTGTTTCCATTACTGACAGAATAGAGACTATCAGAATAGAGATCATTTATTGTAGTAAATAGTAAAACCATATGACACTGTTCTATTTGTAAGTGAACTGCTCTAAAAAGAACAGATTGGCACAATACATACATATTTCGGTTTATGCTTATTTTGAAGGACTTATACATTCGTTCTCATCTCTTCCAACAAAATGTATTACAGGTGGATAGGAGTGGTAAGGTTTTGTTTTCTGGCTTCGGTGGTTGGCAACATAATGGATTACAGATGGGAATTTATAAACAGTTAAAAGGAGACATTCATTAAAGACCAGTATTTTCGAAACAGTATGCCTCCAAATGTTGCAAAACTACAACCCCCAGCATGCCCGGACAGCCAAAGGCTGTCCGGGCATGCTGGGAGTTGTAGTTTTGTAACAGATGGAGACACACTAGCCCTGATTTACTACATGGAGTGTTTATCTTGGAGTGATTTCAGGTTTACTCCGTGTACTTTTCACTCTGATTTACTAATCTGTCGCACGTCAATTTCATTTTGTGTCACTCGGGTTGAAATTTGTGTCGAAATTTGTGTGAAAGGGAATGGCCATGATTGAGTTTTTTTTTTTTCTTTAATGGTTGGGGCTGGCTTGATAAACTTATTTTTGGTTGTTATATACCCTGAAACCTGTTGAATTGTAATTGAAAAAACCTAAAAAAATATTAGATTACAATAAATCTAATCCTGATCGTGATGTATTATGTACAAATTTTAATTATAACCTAAAAGGTTAATAAGTACCGTATTTATCGGGGTATACCATGCACTGGCCTATAACACGCACCCTCATTTTACCAAGGATATTTGGGTAAAAAAGGTTTTTTACCCAAATATCCACGGTAAAATGAGGGTGCGTGTGCGCGCGTGTATACCCCGATACATCCCCAGGAAAGGCAGGGGGAGAGAGGCCGTCACTGCCCGCTTCTCTCCCCCTGCCTTTCCTGGGGTCTAGAGCGCTGCTGCCGGCCCTTCTCTCCCCCTAGCTATCGGCGCCGCTGCCCGTTCTGTCCCCCTGACTATCGGTACCGGCGCCCCACTGCCGGCGCCGATAGCCAGGGGGAGAGAAGCGGCGCCGACAGCCAGGGGGAGAGAAGGTGCAGCGGCACCCATTGCCGGCGCCGCTGCCCCGTTGCCTCCCCCCATCCCCGGTGGCATAATTACCTGGGTCGGGTCCGCGCTGCTGCAGGCCTCCGGCGTGCGTCCCCTGCGTCGTTGCTATACACGGCGCGGCGCACTGACGTCATGCGCCGCGCGCCGATAGCCAGGGGGTGAGAAGGGCCGGCAGCAAGGCTCTAGACCCCAGGGAAGGCAGGGGGAGAGAAGCAGGCAGCGACGGCCTCTCTCCCCCTGCCTTTCCTGGGGCGGTATCGGCATGTAACACGTACATAGACTTTAGGCTAAAAATTTTAGCCTAAAAAGTGTGTTTTATACGCCGATAAATACGAGCTGTGTGACACAATTTTAGTCGTACAAACCGAAAAAAAGTGACAATAGTAAATGAGGGCTACTGTGTGGAAAACACTGCACTAGACAGATTTACTGCAGATTTTTCATATCATTTTATATGGATAGCAGCATAGTAGATGTGATTTGCAGCATGTCAATTTATGTCACAGATTTCCCCATTGAAATAAATGGGGAAGGTAATCCACAGCATTTCCATGCCAAATCTGCAACAAAATGTGTGCAGATTTTTATGTTGATTTGCTTAGGATTTTACCTGCAAGGGTGGATGTACCTAAGACTATGTTCACACAGCGCCAGTAGGACCGTTCGTAAATGCGCCATCTCCGTAGATGGCAATGCATTTCCTAACGGATTCCGCAGAAAAAAATGACATGTCAAATCTTTCTGCAGAGGCCACAATCTAAAATTCCACAGCACAGCACGGTGCAGCAGAATCACACTAATGGGACTCTGCTGCAACGAAGTGGAATTTTTCCACATCTTTATCCTAACGCGCGGAGCGGGGTTTGGCTTGCGCCCTTGATTCATCTCTATGGAGAGCAGGAAAAACACGAGTAGATGGGTATCTCCAGCTCTCCCATAGAGATTAATAGAGGGCGCATGCTGACCCCTGCTTCATGTGCAAGGAGAGCTGGAGCACTGGGCAGGAGATTGCGGGGGTCCCAGCAGTCGGAACCCCATCTCCCTCCCCCGTGATCAGACACTTATCCCCTATCCTTTGGATAGGGGATAAATTGAACATTAAATTAAACAGTTTTAGAAATATATTACAATGATATAAACTACAAAGCATTACTTGCAGTATGTAATACGTTGTACTTAAAAAACACACTGCAGTGGGAAAAAGGTTTTGTCGGTCATATAAATATAAATTATATTCATCTTTAGTAATGTATTATTAACATTATTATTATTAATTATTATTATTATTATTAAACTAATGTATTATTATTATTAACCTTAGTTGCAGCAAACATATGTTGAGATATAACTGTAGCAAAAATGTATCAAGCATCCGATATACCTAGGTGCAGATGACCAGGAAAGATACGTATTAGGCACCACAGAAGGTAACACAATAATATAGTGGGTACTCCAGTGGAAAACAAATGTTTTTAAATCAACTGGTGCCAGAAAGGTTTACAGATCTGTAAATTACTTCTATTTAGTAACCATAATCCATACAGTACTTATCAGCTGCTGTATACTACGGACAGAGGTGTCAGCAGAGAGCACTGTTGTCAGACTGGAAAGAACTACACAACTTCCTGATAAGTACTGGAAAGATTAAGACTTTTAAATAGAATTAAATTACAAATCTGTTTAACTTTTTTGCCACCAGTTGGTTAAAAACATTTGTTTTCCACTGGAGAACCCCTTTAGCTTGGTAACTTCGGCATAAGGTGTATGCCAGTAGAACAATTTCACACAAATATCAGTATACAGAAAAAGAGAAATAAATTTGGTAAAATCAACACTGCAAGGGGAGTCCTACAACTTAAACAATGTTTTGAATTAGCTTTTTCCATAGGTTATGAAGAAGAATTATTGTGAAGGAGAATACCTACTGTATATCAATAGGGATATTTACAAACAATATTATTTGTCATGTTTTTTTAGTGTGGAATCTGCACTGAAAATCTCTGACAATTATTTGGAAAATCTGATCCACATGTAGCGAAAACAGAGCAAAATTTACAGAGCACTGGGGAGATCTCACTTGGAGTATTGTGCGCAGTACTGGAGTCCATGGGGGGGGGGGGTATTTACTCCGTTATTTTGGCTGTAGTTCATCATACTAACAAAGTTTTGCAACAAAACGAATAGAACTTTTTTTTCCAAAGTGACATTGGAAGTCGTAATTGCAGATTATATCATGCAGTGGTCAAGAATTTATGATGTGCGGCTTTTAAGTTTGTCGCATTGTTTGGCGCAACTGCACTAACTGAGGCGCAAATCTACACTAGTCTTGATTTTGCTTACAAACTGACTGTGGATAGCATTATTAAAAAGTCCCACATTTGTCGCACAAGTTAAAAAGTTGCTCAGAAATCACCATACCAAGTGGAGTACTGAAGTAAGAAATGTTTCCAGCACAATATGTATCTCATGCCCTGCGAAATGTGATGAATTTGGTGCAGGTACACAGTTTCCACCACATGAATTAAAAAGACGTTCAGCTAGGTGTAGTTAGTGAATATAATCTGAGTTAGTTTGGAAAATATGGTTTGATGACAGGTACTCTTTAAAGGAAGTTAAAGGGGTACTCTGGTGGGGGGAGAAAAATAGAAAATCATATAAACTGGCTCCAGTAAGTTGAACAGATTTATAAATTACTCCTATTAAAAAATCTTAATCCTTCCTGTGCTTATCAGCTGCTGTATACAACAGAGGAAGTTGATTTTTTCTTTCCAGTCTGACCACAGTGCTTT
The DNA here is from genome assembly GCF_029499605.1 of Hyla sarda. Lineage (NCBI taxonomy): Eukaryota > Metazoa > Chordata > Amphibia > Anura > Hylidae > Hyla > Hyla sarda. The sequence goes on along the minus strand of NC_079193.1, from coordinate 57,631,695 downwards.
CTGTTGCCACCTCTGTCCATTGCAGGAACTGTCCAGAGTAGGAGCAACTCCCCTTAGCAAACCTCTCCTGCTCCAGACAGTTCCTGACATGGACAGAGGTATCAGCAAAGAGCACTGTTGTCAGACAGAAAAAACAACTCAACTTAGCTAATAAGTACTGGAAGGATTAACATTTTTTTTAAATAGAAGTAATTTACAAATCTGTTTAAATTTCTAGCACCACTTGAGTTGACAAAAAAAATAGTTTTCCACCGCAGTACCCCTTTAACATGTATAGCTTGGAAGAAAGACGAGACAGAGGGGATATGATCAAAACGTTTCTATACATAAAAGGGAATTAACACAGGAGAGGATATTTGAAAGAAGAAAAACTACCATAAGAAGACATCATTTTATATTAGAGGGACAAAGGTTTCTGCAGTAATATCCGGAAGTAGTGGATGCATGGAATAAGTGTATTTCATAGAAAAACTATTGGGTAAATAGATCGAGTATCCGTAAAGAAGGTGGGACAAGCCAATGTTACAACATAATATAGCATAAAAATATATAATACAGGGTTAATATTAATATTTTAAATTAATATTTATACAGCAAAAGAACATATGGGTCATCAGTAGTGTTATATGCCTATAGGAATATTAGGGTCATAGCCTCAACCAGTCAAATAGAGCACTGGCTCAAACTGTACTAATCCCTATCTAAAATGCATAATGTATGCCATACACTGCAATAAACTCACCACTCTTTGGATCCTGCCACCTCCGCCCCAACGTACGTTTCGCCAGCTTGATAGGACCTTTTCAAGGGACGCGATCTTCTATGTCAACTAGCCCCCATTAAATACCCCCCTTGATTGAGTGGTTTGGTGCCAACACACACCGATTCAAGCCCCATGGCGCATGTGCAGGGTCCCGACCGGGAACGCCATCCCCTCACCCCACTGCATCACAGCTACACCGCGCATGTCACAGATGGCAAGCATCCGGACCTGCGCACTGAGCCTCTTGACGCCCGCAGAGAGAGGTGCCAGGACACGGACCCTGCGCATACTCATTATTTTACGGTCAAGTGATAAAATAAGTGGCAAAACACTGATCTGTGAGAGTTTGGAATGTTAGGATTAAATTTTATGAATGAGATAAAGTACACATATTTGTTTTTTCTTGTTTGAAATAAAGGAAGTGAAGGAAGAGAAAGTTAGGGTAGGTTAACACTGGGGAAATTCAGCAAGGAAATCGGTGCTTATTTATGCAGAATTTTACCAATGATTTCAAGTTCCAATGACCAATGGGGCTTTCCAGGTAGATTTCACCAGAAGAAAAAACATTTTGATTTCAGAATCAAATTCAATTACGGAACTTCCGACTTGTGAACTGAGCAGCAGCCTCCCATTGAGATCAATGCTACAAGCCAGATCTGCTCAGAATCCTCTCTTGAAAATTCAGAGTAGAATGTCCATAGTGTGGACGGGTCCTTTAGTATAGGAGAGAGGCGGACTACAAAAAGTACAAGAGGCACTGTAGGAATGGCAGCTGAAGGGTGCTATGGCTGACATGAGGTTGAATGATGAAATGAAATGCAATACTGCACTGTTGTCCAGAACTATTTTATGACGTCCAATATTATTATAATCTATATATATAAAACTCAACGTGTGTGTGTCTGTATGTATGTATGTATGTGTGTATGTTCCACAAAAACTTTCAAATGGCTAAAGATATTAACATGAAACTTGGCACACATGTTACTTATATGTCAACAACAAACATAGGATAGGTTATTTAACCCTTACTCACCCCCATTTGCCAGGGGCGGGGCTTATGTTTAATGTCCCATGCAAGTCAATGGGAAATATATGTTACTGCATAACTTCCAAACGGCTGGTGATATTTCGATAATACTTGGTCCCATGTTACTTATATGTCCACTTAAAACATAGGATAGTTAATGTAACCCTTAACTACCCCCATTTGTGAGGGTCAGGGTTTTTTTTTTAAAGTCCCATGCAAATCAATGGGAAATGTATGTTCCCATCTAATTTCCGTTAGGCTGGAGCTATTTCATTACCTGGTACACATATTACGAGTCAGGATATGAGGACGGGATGGGAGGTCGGGATAGGAGGACGGGATATGAGGACGAGATATGGGGTCGGGATAGGAGATCGGGAAGGAGGTAGGGATAGGATGTCGGGATAGGAGGACAAGATAGGAGGACGGGATATGAGGACGGGATAGGAGGTCTGGATAGGAGGTTAGGATAGGAGGTCGAGATAGGAGGACGGGATAGGAGGTCAAGATAGGAGGTCGAGATATGAGGACGGGAAAGGAGGTCGGGATAGGAGGACGGGATAGGAGGTCTGAATAGGAGGTCAGGATAGGAGGTCGAGATAGGAGGATGGGATAGGAGGTCAAGATAGGAGGTCGAGATATGAGGACGGGAAAGGAGGTCGAGATGGTAGGTCAGGATAGGAGGACGGGATAGGAGGTTGAGATAGGAGGTCGGGATAGGATGTCAGGATAGGAGGTCGGGATAGGAGGACAAGATAGTAGGACGGAATATGAGGACGGGATAGGACGCCTGGATAGGAAGTTGGGATAGGAGGTCGAGATAGGAGGACGGGATAGGAGGTCAAGATAGGAGATCAAGATATGAGGACGGGAAAGGAGGTCGGGATAGGAGGATGGGATAGGAGGTCTGGATAGGAGATCAGGATAGGAGGTCGAGATAGGAAGATGGGATAGGAGGTCAAGATAGGAGGTCGAGATATGAGGATGGGAAAGGAGGTCGGGATAGGAGGTCAGGATAGGAGAACGGGATAGGAGGTTGAGATAGGAGGTCGAGATAGGAGGACGGGATAGGAGGTCGGGATAGGAGGTCGGGATAGGAGCTCGAGATTGGAGGACGGGATAGGAGGTCGGGATAGGAGGTCAAGATAGGAGGACGGTATAGGAGGTCAAGGACGGGATAGCAGGACGGGATAGGAGGACGGGATAGGAGGTCGGGATAGGAGAACGGGATAGGAGGACGGTATAGGAGGTCGGGACAGGAGGTCGAGATAGGAGGTCGGAATAGGAGGTCGGGATGTGGGGTCGGGATATGACAACAATATATGAGGACTGCATATGAAGTCAAAAGCGTCCTCCTTTGTTTATTTTCCTCCCCAAAAAGGATTAGGAAGGAAAAACTGGGCAACGCCGGGTACTCAGCTAGTATTATATATTTATTGCTCATTGATTTAAAGAAAATATTTGAAAATATCTCCAATGAAAAATAACAGGAATCTTTAACTTACCATTTAAGCACATCTCATATTGTTTGCAAAGGTCACCTTCAAATAAGCATCCTGAAAAAAAAATGGAAAATGACAAATAATTAGTAATTATAAATTTTTCATAAGTAAAAAAAATAATATCATATCTTATAGCAAGCCATATTTAAGCAACCTATGGAGCTGTACACCATCAATAAATAATTGTCTGGTTAAGGAAATCCATTTTATTTATCATATCAAAGCATTCATAGTTAAAGGGAATTACTCTATAGATAATAGCTCAGAGCTCAAGTGCCGAAGAGGCTGTATTGAGTCAAAGAATACACGCCTTTTTCCTTTTCCACCCCTTCCTGCTTAGACTGATTGATGTACAGGGTTCAGTGCTGGGGGAGGAGCCATGAACCTCAATCAAACAAGGCAGGGAGGGGTGGGGGAGGAGGCATGCATATTGCAGCTCAACACAGCTATTTGGACATTTGGGCTCTAAGCATGAACTAGACCTGACAGACTCTCTTTAAAAGATGAGGCAGTAACACAAAATAGTGACTTTCACATTAAAGGACCAAGTATGTCTGTGAACTCCAGGAACAGTCCATACATTTTTTAATGGGGCACAATTTCATGATTGATATAGCCCTGGGTCTCGCACATAGGCATGTCATATGTCGTGCAGGAGGTTCCCTCTGGGCCATTACACCGGCCCCCAAGTCCCATGAGATCAGGCAGCTGCAGTTCATAGCCTGCAACTGTGGTTGTAATAAAATGTCTTGTGTCAGTGTTTAGGGGTGATGGCATGATAGATGAGTGATGTGTGTATGTATAATAGTTGTATGCATGTATGTATGATAGATGTATGTATGTTAGATGTGTGTATTTATAATAAATGTATGCATGTATGATAGGTGTGTGTATGATATATGTTTGTATGTATAATGTATGTATGTATATATGTATCATGTATGAATGATAGATGTGTGTATGTATGATAGATGTGTGTATGAATAATAGATGTATGTATGTATGTATGAATGATAGACGTGTGCATGCATGATAGATGTATGCAAGTATGTATAAAGGATAGATGTATGTATGATGTGTGTACGTATGATATATGTATGTATGATAGGTGTGTGGGTATGACTGTCTGTCATGCTTACACCAGTCATACACACATCTATCATGCATACATATCCACACACACAATCTATCGTACACACATCTATCATACATACACTCATATATACATCATTTATACAGGACTCAGTGGTCTGGGGGGGGAGAGGAGTCTGGAGAAAGACTAAGGGTTCGGGGGGGGGGGGGGGCGGGACAGTAGCCTGAGGGGTCTTTGGGTTGGGGGGGACATGTGACAGAAGAGCCCGGAAGAGGACAGAGGAATATGGAGGAGGAGGACAGAGGTATCTGGAGGAGGAGAACAGAGGAATCTGGAGGTGGAGGAAAGAGGAGCCGGGAGAAATACTAAGGGGTCTGGAGGAGGTGGACAGAGGTGCCTGGGGGTGCTGGACAGAGGGTTCTGGAGGAGGAGAACAGAGGGGTCTGGAGGAGGAGGAGGACAGAGGGGACTGGGGAAGCGAGACAGAGGAATCTAGAGAAGGCAAAGGACAGAGGGGTCTGGAGGAGGAGCACAGTGCAGGGGTGGGATGCATCTGAACTAAGAATAAACAGTGTGTGGCAGTATTACTACTGATATTAATAATAATAATGATAATAATAATATGGGTATAGTGTGTGGCAGGGGGCACAGTGTCTGACAGGGTTATATTAAGGGGCACAGTGTATGGCAGAGTTATATTCAGATGGCACAGTTTCTGGCAGGGTTATTATTATTATTGTTTTCATACAGAGGAAGAGGATCTGCTATCAATGTGAGGAACCAATGATGTCCAGGTGTCAGACTCTGCAGAGATGATCTAGCTTGAAGAAGACCTGGTGCCTGGACCAGATGAAGAAGTAAAGAAAAGACAACAGATAAGACATCACTCAGATCATCATATCCTTTTGTATTCTCCTGACTGTCCCATCAGAGCTGTAGTCACTTGTAAGTTCTGTAGTTATGATGGGTAACAATGTACTCCAATCAGTGGCACTCCAGCTGTTACAAACTACAACTCCCATAATGCCTGAGGCTCTCCAGGCATGATGGGAGTTGTAGCTTTACAACAGCTGGAGAACCACTTGAACTAAGGTGATCGGTTGCGATCTCTGCAGTCAGACCCCCACCAAAAAATTATATGCTTATTCTACCTCTTCCTGTGTGGCGCCAAACCTAACACAGGGCATCAGCAGTGTGCTCATACTCACCAGTCACAACTGGTACAATGTGTACTAGTAGTAGTATGACTGATACATATAGCATTGGTAAAGCATAATGGAGATGATAGTTGTAATAGTGTGACTGACACATATTGCACTAGTATAGTATAATGGGGGTAGTCTACTAATATCATCCCCCATTATACTATTGTAGCACAAGCTGGGTGTGTGTAAACTATACCAGTGATGGCTGGGTGTGTATGTGTGTGTATAATGGTGGTTGTTGTCAGTCTGTGAGTATAGTAGGTCCTCCTAAGCTCAGGTGACAGGCTGATAACGTTATTGCTCTTAGAGGTATTCAAAAAGTCCAAAGTAATGGTCGTGTATGTGCAGTGTACAGTAGTGGGAGAGAATTAAAGAAGGAGGTTGGGTATGGTTAGAGGCATGTTTGAGGGTGTGTTTAGGGGATATGACTGAGGCTGTGATTAGGGGTGTAGCTATGTAGGCCCATAGGTAAAAGGTGCAGATTTTCACACTTGAATTAAGATTTTTACATAAATCTGATAAGTATTTTTTGTATGTATATTGTTAACAGTAAGGAAGACGAAATGCCCTTTATTATTACATATCATAGAATTATTAAAAATTTCAGCTGTGCTCCAAATATATAAGATAGAAAAACTTAAGCTGAGTTATCCACACTTTTGAAATGAGAAAACGCAAGGTAAAGTAAAGTTTGTCGAGATCATGAAGAGATGTACCCTAACTCATTTTGATCCCTGGTGGTGCGTTAAGATATTGTGATATCCCAACACGTTCCACAAACCTAATTTCTACAAATAGTGACGTCAATATTTTTTTTCTCATTAAAAGTTTTATTAGTTTTAAATGCCAACAAAAACACAAACAAAACACAGCCAAAACAATAGCAGTACGCACACTGCCCACATAGCAGTTAGTAAACATGAAGAAAACATGGATGTATCAATAAAATACTGTAATAGCTACATTTGGGAGCTAGACTTGGAGTATGTGGAATAAAGAAATAAAAGGGGGCTTCAATATATTTTATATCACATTTCATCCAACTCAAGAAAGTGGTCCCCCACTAGTCTTGAGAATAAAGAGGCCAAAGTGCTAGTTCAGTGCTGTGGTCCCTTCATTGGTTTTCCATGTAAAGTAGTGCTTTTGGCCAGTAGGGACTACAGATGCCCAATTCTATTTTATGGAGCAGTTCTGTAGTTCTCTTCCACGCAGGGTGGCCAGGAATGCTTTGGTGCAGGAAAAAACAGTAAGGGACCACAACGCTTGAATCCCTGCCAATTCATACGTGGTGGCATATGGTATCAATAAGCCATGATATATTTCTTTTAACAAATCTTATTTATTGAATTTTAGCAATTATAAACACACACACATAACAAGAAAAACACATCTCCTCCCAGAAACCCTCCCTAACAAAATGAACGTAATTTTGGCAGATGAAGTTAGCATCCCAGATATCATATAGCACAGGGTAAAAAGTTGCAGACAGTTTGGCACTTAGATACACAAATAACAATAATGAGTTTCAGGGCAGAAACTACCGCAACATACAAGAAAAAATGCAATACTGAACACAAGAGAACTCAGGTGCTCGGGGAACAATGAGTGAAACGTCCGTGTACCAGATACAGCCCCTTAGGAGCTGGTGAGTCCAATCTGTAAGCACATACCCAGGGGCCCCACACCATCTGGAACACGTAGTCCTTCTCTTCTCATAAATACCCTTCTCCAATTGGACAATGAGTGAGACCAGAGCAGTTAGATCAGCTACAGTAGGAGGACTGGTTCTTGTCCAACACAGAGCTATGAGTTTCCTTGTCTGATATAAAATATGCAAAACCCCCAGTTCAGTCCCATATGGCTCCGTCCCACTTCCTAGACCTAACAAGCATGGTTTAGGCACAATGGTAAAATACGGTAATCCCATATACGGTGTGAATGAGCAATAGTAATGAGCTAAACGAGTGCAATACCACACCCAACCATAACTTTATGACATGGAAATACCCATTTAATACATCCCAGAACCAGAGCCCTATTAAAATTCCAGTACACTAGCAATTTCAGGATTTAAAACAAAACATACATTTAAAAATCTTTTGTTGAGTTGAAAATGTCCAAAACTGCAAAGGAAAGCTGGACCAGAATTTGCAAAGTGAATCACTGGCACTGCCCAATGTATTTTTAACATGTTATTAAACCGGCAGGAAATCCCTCCACCTTCTGATTTGATCATGCGAGAGAACACATGGTTCCTCCGCCACAGCCATAATTACAATAATGAGGATTATGCATATGGAAATTCACTAAAGGTGGGAGTGTAATGGATTTATAATGTGCTGAGAAGTCTTTGGCATCAGCTTTATAAATAGACCTACCTGGTGTTAATCAACATTATTGCTAAATCATGTATTCCAGGCGTCTAATCTCCAATGCCCTCTCGCTTCATTTCAGCGACTGGTATTCCACAACAGAACAGCGTTACAGAATGAACTCAACTTCCCAGGAGTTAAAGCCAAGTTAATAGAAAACATTAAGGAATAATAAACTACTGTATTCCTATTGCTTCTCCAATCCAATTTTCAAGGAACCACAACAGGTCTTGTTTTAAGGATTAAACAAGTTATATGATTACTGCTATACCAGTAAGTACACAGCTGGATACATACGTCATGGACAACGTACAACCAAAATTGGGTTCTATGGTAAATTTCTGCGTTTTTCAAATTGGTTTTTAATAGTTGAATGTTTGTGGAAGAAAACATCATCTGAAATTCACCCGATAGCACTGCTTTGAACAGGGAGTCAGCCTCAATGCCACAACACCTAAGCTACATTGCGCCTCCACAGTGTAAAGCAGGACTTACAGATGTTTTCTCTAGGCAAATACTCCAAGGCCTCATTAACACAGTGGAATTTCCAAGCAGAATCCAGAGGAAAAACTTTGCCCAGAAATTCCATTGCAGAAGATATAAGGTCAGAATATGATTACAGTATATGAGGTTCTTGTGTATGCCTTTTGCTTACCTCTTTTTTGCTGATGTGGCAACTGAGGCTTTTTTTTTAATTTACAATTGCACAATGATGTGGGTTCTGTAATGCAGCCTACATTTCCCATGAATCCTCTGGCTGAGGATCAGGTGTTTGATTACACTATATGTGTCACAATTTTAGAAAAATCACGGCAAAAACATGAAAAAAATGCTGCAAAAAAATGTATTTAATGTGTGAACACAACCTCACGGGAGAGGTATAACTACCATATATCCTGATCCAATAGAGATAGCAGACTGAGCTGGAGGGAGGGGTGGTATCTGGTAGGTGATGATATCATCTTGTAGTTCACAGGAAGTCAGAACCCAGAACTGACATCCTGCTCTGACCATTAAGCTTTGGAAGATTTGGAGAGTCAGTCTGGTGATCACATGACCAAGTTAGACTGATGAAACATATAGATGCAGCTGAGCTGGAATAACACAAAAGAGGCTGTAGGACTGATGATAGTGTAAGTGTGCATGATATGGGCTTCAATTTTATTTCAGCCACTAGTAAGCAGGGGTGTGTCTTACTAAGCTAGGGCATGTCATTGAGTCATACATTTGTGCTCTCCACAAATATTTACATGACATAGCTTTTGTTATAAAATGAAAATGACTTTTTTCATTACAGATGCAAGTAACCTATTTACAGAGCATGGACTTAGCAGTGACAAAGTTCAGCCTAGCCATAAGACAACTGTTTGCACGTAAATTCTGTGTACATTATGTACAGACCTTTCCACGCCTACATAAAATATGTATATCCATTGGATTAATAACACTGAATATGGAGCAGCAGAACAGACTTGCCACTCTCATTATAAAGGTCACACCACTTGTCTTACATAAAATTCCAAGAAAGCTTTCTGATCGAGAACCATATGGCACGCAAAGGCTGCTGTCATTTTCAAGGATTATTCTAACTTACTTTAAACACATGAAAAAACATTTGCAAATTCAAGTCTCCAAATGAATAATTTATGACGGTTCAGGCCTCCCTGTTATATCAACAAAGTAATTAAAATCTAACTTTAGCTTAAGCTCCATGCAGGGAAAATTGACTTCACATCTTTGCAACACTGGAGACGGTAATGGAAAAAAAAAGATAAAAAGTTGTGAACACAAACTGTCGCCGAAATATTCTGTTGTTCTTGTCTGCAAAAATATTAGAATGTGTTGACACGTAATGGGGCCCTACTAGGCTCTGTCCCCTGCAGCCAGATGTTACATAGTAGTCAACAGAATTAGAGAAGTTAGCTGGGACTACAGTATTGATGGCCTTTACTTACTGTATAGGCCATCAATATCAGAGGGGATCGATTACTGACATCCACACAAACAGAAAGGCCTGCGGTGCTCCAACAAATGCTAAATTCCATCTTTTAGTAGTCGCTGTGTCCAATATTGCACCTTACCTATAGATCACTTTTGTGATCAATAATTCCCTAATATACCTATAACTTATCTTTATTGTTTATTTTCACACCAAAAAAGTGAATAAAAAACTTTGTTTATCTTCCCTTCAGTTGTGTTCTTAGTATGGCATAAGGTGCACTATTACGTGCCTCCTATTATTCTGATCTGAAGCTGTGGCTGCAGTCCTTAGGGGGATAAAGCCCCTTTTTAAACCTAACACCATGCCCCACTTAAAGGGGTATTCCAGGGCAAAACTTTTTTTTTATATATCAACTGGCTCCGGAAAGTTAAACAGATTTGTAAATTACTTCTATTAAAAAAATCTTAATCCTTCCAATAGTTATTAGCTTCTGAAGTTGAGTTGCTGTTTTCTGTCTAACTGCTCTCTGATGACTCACGTCCCGGGAGCTGTGCAGCTCCTTTGGGGATATTTTCCCATTATGCACAGTTCCCGGGACGTGACATCATCATTGAACAGTTAGACAGAAAACTTCAGAAGCTAATAACTATTGGAAGGATTAAGATTTTTTAATAGAAGTAATTTACAAATCTGTTTAACTTTCCGGAACCAGTTGATATATAAAAAAAAGTTTTTGCCTGGAATACCCCTTTAACATGTTTCACCACATGGATGTGGCTTTGTCAAGAAGTAATGGGCATATGGTGGAAAGAACGCCGCCTAGGGGTTTATATAGCCTTTGCCCCTGACGTCACTGTATTGACCTTTGATTCGGTACTATCCAATCATGAGCTCCCATCTTAATCTTACCAATGCGATTCCTGCTTTATTTGACAAACATTCACTTTTGCAAATCAACTCCTGTATCCTCTGGCCAATCACTTGTCTGAGAGAAGACTTCACTTACTATTGGCTTCCATGTCTGTGACGTATTGGCTCATCGAAACCTGCGGAAACTCTTTGTCTTCTCCACTGCTCTAAGCTGACCTCTGCCGGATGTTACATCATGCGCGAGAGCTAACTGCGCAGTGACTTAGTGCATTTTGTGCTGACATGCGCATTACTATATGCGCAAACTGTTAGTCTCACTTTTTATTCCTATTTTGCATAGGTAGAATATACTTCTCCAATGTATTTATTGATTTCATACTTCTAGCTATTTCATCCTTATTTTATTAACTTAGGTGTGTATTTGATGGTATGCTCATGATTAATGATTATCTTTAATTCTAGTATTTTCTCTATTAAATATACTTGTGTATATATGAACTCTGTATTTTAAAGGAACTTATTGATATTTTGACATCCTAAAGTTCTTTTTCCTCCTTCTATTTGTACTCATATATAATTTACATTTTTGTTCTTTTCTCTATATTTAATCATGATCATATGTAATCCAAGAATAACTTACTTATTTTTGTGTTTTTACTTATTAAGTTATTATGTATTATTGTTATATTATTTTTAGTCTTAATATGATCTTTTATACCTAATAGTGTCTGGGATCTTCTCATTGGCTATTACCTTTTTCATGCGGTTGTGTGACTCCTTTTTATGCATATTATAATACACTACGTGATATCTGGATTCTTATATGAAGGCAGAAAATGTAAAGCCTTCATTGAGTCCTTCTGGACTCAGGCTTTTCAACCAATATATCCATTTGGCTTCTTCACACAATAATTTTTTTTGTCCAAATTGCCCCCTCTAGGGTCCAATTTGGGTTTTGATAATCCCCAAAATTGTAGAACTCCTTCATGTTTTGTGGCAATATGCCTTGCTAGGGGGATGTCTCCTTGTGTGTTAATCACACTAAGGTGCTTAGACACCCTTCTACTTAGCTGCTGTACCGTCTTCCCTACATAGACCATTGGACAATTACATTGAGCTATGCAGATGACAATTTTTAAAATCCCATATGGCGTATTTTTGTCCATCACTAGGATTGACGAGGTCCCATTTTTTGGCATAAATTTACAGAAGGAACATTTACCACATGGGTAAAAACCAACTGTAGGAGGTCCAAGCCATGTGGTTTTTCCTCCTTCCTCCATATAATGACTATGGACTAGCTGTTCTTAAAAAAATTTCTACGTAGGGAAGACGGTACAGAAGCTAAGTAGAAGGGTGTCTAAGCACCTTAGTGTGATTAACACACAAGGAGACATCCCCCTAGCAAGGCATATTGCCACAAAACATGGAGGAGATGCAACAGTTCTACAATTTTGGGGATTATCAAAAGCCAAATTGGGCCCTAGAGGGGGCAATTTGAACAAAAAAAATTATTGTGCGAAGAAGCCAAATGGATATATCGGTTGAAAAGCTTTACATTTTCAGCCTTCATATAAGAATCCAGATATCAAGTAGTTTATTATAATATGCATAAAAAGAAGTCACACAGCCGCATGAAAAGGGTAATAGCCAATGAGAAGATCCCAGACACTATTAGGTATAAAAGATCATCTTAAAACTACCATCTTGTTAAGAACTAAAAATACTATAACAATAATACATAATAAGTAAAAACACAAAAACAAGTAAGGTATTATTGGATTATATATGATCATAATTTAATATAGAGAAAAGAACAAGAATGTAAATTATATATGAGTACAAATAGAAGGAGGAAAAAGAACATTAGGATTTCAAAATATCAATAAGTTCCTCTAAAATAGTTCATATATACACAATAGAAAAAATACTAGTAATAAAGAGATTCATTAATCATGAGCATACCATGAAATAAACACCTAAGTTAATAAAATAAGGATGAAATAGCTAGAAGTATAAAATCAATAAATAAATTGGAGAAGTACATTCTACCTTTGCAAAAATAGGAATAAGAAGTGAGAGTTAAAGTCCGTGCATATAGTAATGCGCAGGTCAGCACAAAATCACTGCGCAGCTAGATCTTGCGCATGATGTATCATCCGGCAGACATCCACAGACATAGAAGCCAATAGTAAGTGTAGTCTTCTCTCAAACAGATGATTGGCCGGAGGATACGGGAGTTGATTTTCAGAAGTTAATGTTGGTCAAGTAAAGCAGGAATCGGATTGGTAAGATTATGATGGGAGCTCATGATTGGATTGTACCTCATCAAAGGTCAATACAGTGACGTCAGGGGCAAAAACTATATGAACCATTAGAAGGTGTTCTTTCCACCATATGCCCAGTACCCCTTGACAAAGCCACATCCATGTGGTGAAACATGTTGAGGGGGGCATGGTGTTAGGTTTTAAAAGTTGCTTTTTTTGGAGTGAAAATAAACAATAAAGATAATTTATAGGTATATGGGAAATGTAAGGAATTATTGAATCACAAAAGTGATCTATAGGTAAACGGTTTAATTTAACCCTCTGTATACTGGTCTCAATAATTTAATAATATTGCAGCTTATCAAAATAGGACTGCGCTGTAATACAATGCACAGATACTACCTAAAGTAGAATGTTGTACCGGATAAACAATGAAGAGGGCTCTTTGCTTGCTTAGGAAAGCAGCACTTGGATGCCTTCTCGGGTGCCAGGAGTCTGACCCCTACCAATCTTTAATAATGATGATCTGAACATTACACAGATAACCCACTTATCCCAAGAGGTTTGGCAGCTTATAATCTCGGGACCTTTTTAAAGAAATTAATTTGTCCACGGCTGACAACCAATTCAATGTTTTAGGGATTGTAAAAGAACAAATAGAATAAAGGATTGTCAGGTTTTGCACATTACTAGACAAATATACAAAAGAGCATTTTACACATAAAGTGTTCTGGAGCTGGAATGGCTTCACAGGCTATGTCTAATAGGAGCAGCGATCAGCTGATGAACTGATAAAGGATCTTTCATTGGCTAATCATATGGTTTTGACCTGTCAAAAAAAGCCTGTTCATTTGCTGCATATTGCCCTGTGTACTAGGGGATGTGCCGCTGAAGAATGATATTAGTAAAGAATTGTATAAACAATCCAGTGGTCATCTACGTGACTCAGCCCACACAATAACCAAGCCATGTAACATGCTTGTTTAGGGAAAACCGTCATCAGTATCACCCGCACTAACCTGTTGGTACAACCTTGTAATACAAGTGACACTGATTAAAATGATTCCTCGCTCCATGCCTCCGTTCTTCTGTGATCCCTATTATTCGGTATATACTAATGCTTGTGGTCGTAGCTATTGTGCATGCTGAGAAGAGGGGCCTAGAGTGGTGCTCCATTTTGCAGTGGAGGAGGATTGGCAAAGGGCAGAAGGCGCTACTATAAAGATGCCATGATGTCACCATGTACCCAGGGCTAGGGAAACCCCTACGTGAACCAAACTACTTTATTAGCATATAGCAAATAACAGAGATTACAGACAAACAGAGTCTTGTAGCAAAGGACAAGCCCTCTATCTTGTCACCATATAAGGCCCATGACTGTATAAATAACGTTACAGACAAGATATCTTTATGTTAGGGCATGACCACTAAATTTGCTTGAAGGAGTCTGTAGAAGAGGAGCCCCCAAAATCAGGCAACCTCGAACACATTATTATAAGTAAATATACAAAAAAAGATCATCACGATCCAATAACAATCCTGCAGCACAAAATGTTCCAAAACTTAATAAAGCTCCATTTGCTTCTAAAAAAATCTAGTTGATGAGTAACTCCAAAGAAAATAAACTCAATGGGAGAATGTCACTAGAACTTTTTCATATCATGTCTTTTTTCTTTTATGTAGATGTTTGATGAACATGTATAGTATCTAGTTACAAAGTCCTTAAAATCAAATCTAAGTGTACTATCAATTTAGTACGTGGAACATGGACATGACATGTATCAGAAGCGGGGACTTTGTGATGTTGAAAGGGACCATGTTGTGAATGGGAATCTGAACCCTCTAAGCTTAACATCATCTGACAGATAAGATAGAAAAAAAGAATATTTAGCAGTGAAGAATTTAAGGGCTGACTGCTGCTATGGAAACAAGAAACCCCTGGAACCTTTAACAAACCCTGTATCATTTTACAGTTCATGAAAACACAAGCTCGATAAATTATTTTGAGGGTTATAAACTGAGGGTAGCAATTACTGCAATTTTCGGCACTGCAGCCTTGTTCATGATATTTTCTTTTATAAATCTGTAATAGGCATTGGATTTGGCAGATACTTTTCTTTCATCACTGTACAATCTACAGAGTTACTGTGGAACCAGACAGAAAATGAATACATTTATAAAGAAACTTAGTTTTTAAGTTATTTTTTTTCACATGCATAATAAGATAAATAGGTACTTTATAATGACGGATAGTGGTTGTTAAATTTCAGCTCGATGCCCGGATGATGGATCTTAAAAAAACACAAGGTACGGTATATACATAATTCATAATGTTTTCTATAAGTTAAACATTAATGTGCCATATAGGAAACATAAAAGGCCCCTTCTGGATGAAGGTAAAGTGCAACTACAACATTGGTGCAGTGGCAGGATACACTTTGAAAACTCCTGGTAACTTTGTAATTGCTGCTTATATGAGCAGTCTACAGAAATATCAGTAATTCATAGACTGCTTGCTTTAGTAACGGGCTACAGAGTTGGCAGGAATTTTTTTTTTTTTTAATGTATCCTTCCATTGAACACAGATATGGACAATGTCCAGTAAGTAAGGGTTGGCTAGCACTACTCTGTGTTCTCCCTGGTCTGATAGGACAGGAAAGAGCACAGAGGAGTACTAGACAGGAGAGAGCACAGAGAAGTCCTATCAGACAGGAGAGAGCACAGAGCAGTACTATCAGATAGGAGAGAGCACAGAGGAATCCTATCAGACAGGAGAGAGCACAGAGGAGTCCCATCAGACAGGAGAGAGCACAGAGGAGTCCTATCAGACAGGAGAGAGCACAGAGGAGTCCTATCAGACAGGAGAGAGCACAGAGGAGTACTATCAGACAGGAGAGAGCACATAGGAGTAATATTAGACAGGAGAGAGCACAGAGGAGTACTATCAGATAGGAGAGAGCACAAAGGAGTGCTATCAGACAGGAGAGAGCACAGAGGAGTACTATCAGACAGGAGAGAGCACAGAGGTGTATGTTTCAGACAGGAGAGAGCACAGAGGGGGTGTTATCAGATAGGATAGAGCACAGAGGAGTACTATCAGACAGGAGAGAGCACAGAGGAGTACTATCAGACAAGAGATTGCACAGAGGAGTCCCATCAAACAGGAGAGAGCACAGAAGAGTCCTATCAGACAGTAGAGAGCACAGAGGAGTACTATCAGACAGGAGAGAGGACATAGGAGTCCTATCAGACAGTAGAGAGCACAGAGGAGTACTATCAGACAGGAGAAAGCACAGAGGAGTACCATCAGACAGGAGAGAACACAGAGGATTGCTATAAGACAGGAGACAGCAAAGAGGAGTACTATAAGACAGGAGAGAGCACAGAGGAGTCCTATCAGACAGGAGAAAGCACAGAGGAGTGCTATCAGACAGGAGAGAGCACAGAGGAGTCCTATGAGACAGAAGAGCGCACAGAGGAGTCCTATCAGACAGGAGAGAGCACAGAGCAGTCCTATCAGAGAGGAGAGAACACAGAGGAGTCCTATCAGACAGGAGAGAGAACAGAGGAGTCCTATAAGACAGTAGAGAGCACATAGGAGTCCTATCAGACAGGGGAGAACACAGAGGAGTCCTATCAGACAGGAGAGAGCACAGAGGAATCCTATCAGACAGTAGAGAGCACAGAGGAGTATTATAAGACAGGAGAAAGCACAGAGGAGTGCCATCAGACAGGAGAGAGCACATAGGAGTACTATAAGACAGGAGACAGTACAGAGGAGTACTATAAGACAGGAGAGAGCACAGAGGAGTCCTATCAGACAGGAGAGAGCACAGAGGAGTCCTATCAGACAGGAGGGAGCACAGATGAGTCCTATGAGACAGGAGAGAACACAGAGGAGTCCTATCAGACAGGAGAGAGCACAGAGGAGTCCTATCAGAGAGGAGAGAACACAGAGGAGTCCTATCAGAGAGGAGAGAACACAGAGGAGTCCTATCAGACAGGAGAGAACACAGAGGAGTCCTATCAGACAGGAGAGAGCACAGAGGAGTCCTATCATACAGTAGAGAGCACAGAGGAGTACTATCAGACAGGAGAAAGCACAGAGGAGTGCCATCAGACAGGAGAGAGCACAGAGGAGTACTATAAGACAGGAGACAGCACAGAGGAGTCCTATAAGACAGGAGAGAGCACAGAGGAGTCCTATCAGACAGGAGAGAGCACAGATGAGTCCTATGAGACAGAAGAGAGCACAGAGGAGTCCTATCAGACAGGAGAGTGCACAGAGGAGTGCTAACAGACAGCAGAGAGCACAGAGGATTACTATCAGACAGGAGAGAGCATAGAGGAGTACTATCAGACAGGAGAGAGCACAGAGCAGTACTATCAGACAGGAGAGAGCACAGTTGAGTACTATCAGACAGTAGAGAGCACAGAGCAGTACTATCAGACAGGAGAGAGCACAGTTGAGTACTATCAGACAGTAGAGAGCACAAAGGAGTGCTATCAGACAGGAGAGCTTAGAGGAGTGCTATCAGACAGGAGAGAGCACAGAGTAGTGCTAGCCCACCCTCATTTACTGGACTTTATCCATGTCTGTGCTTCAGCTTGGACAAAGTAATGATTTTATAAGCCATGATTTCTATATAAAGGAAATACAATTTTCCTATGAAGGATATTAGAAAGTTAAATGTTTTGCCAAGATGTACAACATATAAAAAGTTTTTGAATCTGACAGTGCCCATTTAAGAATTCAAGATAATGTTTCAGGCACAAAACCCTTCATCGGGTGAACAAGATGCCATTGTGATGTTATGTCGTGAGATGGTGAAGATGTCTAACAAACATCTTTTTTTTACTAGAAATATTGCTCTGATACAAACCATTTTCTTGTAGCAAATGGGCACTGTCAGATCCAAAAACTTTTTATATGTTGTTGCTGATGAAAATTTAAGACATTTTGTAATATGATTGTTTAAAATGTTTTGAATATTTAATAAAGGAAACGACTCCTGAAAATCCCACCACTAGGGGTCCTCATACCTAATGGGACACTAACCCGTCCTACAGCACCATAAGGCTTGTGCATGAGTCATGGACAAGAGATGACTCATGGACAAGGGTATGAACAGACACAAGGAGGGGCATGCCCTCTTCCCCTGACAGGATTCCTAACACTGTGAGCAAATGAAAGAGGTATTTTTACAATAAATATAGGTGATAAAGGCATAAAAATTAGATGAAGATGGTCAGGATTAGGCTCTGAGTAACATATTTTTTTAGTACGTTTTAAAGCAATAGTGTAATTAATAGGGATGAGCGAATCGAATCTGACAAATCTGAATTTGTTACGAATTTCAGGAAAAATTTGATTCGCAATGAATGCGAATATCGACTATATTCAATCGTGCAAATCGCTTCATTAAACTCCATTTAGTGCGGTCCAGGCTTCAGGGAATCTAAAATTACGGATCCACATGTGAGGACATGGGGCAAGGAATCCTGGGAAAGCAGAAAGGCGGGTAGGCGGGATTATCCTTAATCACATGCAGCATGCAGCTAGCCCTGTGATGTCACAACACTATTTAATCGGTAGCCATCTTGCGGCCAGTCACTTCAGCAATTTATTGCAGAGAAAGAGCGAGGAAAATACAGCAGTGTGTGTTGCACAGAAAAGCATTTTTACAGCAGCGATTCACCTCCCAGTCACATCAGCGTTCTATTGCAGAGAGGGACAGAGTGCAGTGTGTTGCACAGAAAAGCTTTTTCACATCTAAGTGGGGTACTATTTTGTTCTTTTTAAAGTCTTAAGGGTATAGATACTGTGAAATGCCAGCCAAAAGTACACACCTGCTGGTGTTGTAGACAAATACTGTTTTAAGCATACTGGAGCTCATTGTCCTCCCCTCATAAGTGCATACCACATACATATATCTAAGTGGTGTACTATTTTGTTCCTGTTAAAGTCTTAAGGGCCTAGATACTTTAAAAGGCCGGCCAAAAGTACACACCTGCTAGTGTTGTAGACAAATACTGTTTTAAGCGTAATGGAGCGCATTGTCCTCCCCTCAAAAGTGCATACCACATTCATACATCTAAGTGGTGTACCATTTTGTCCCTGTTAAAGTCTTAAGGGCCTAGATACTGTGAGAGGCCAGCAAAAAGTACACACCTGTAGTGTTGTAGACAAGTACTGTTTTAAGCGTAGTAGAGCGTATTGTACTCCCCTTATATACGCACTAAGTATATCAGGCAGAGAAGTGCCAGGATGTGCACAGAGGAGTGGCAGAGACCTAAATTCATCAGGCAGAGGTCACAGCAGACTAGGGGCGAGTGGGAGCAGGAGTCGCAGCCTGAGCTTCCGTTATCAGCTACCAGTCGTGTCTCGACCAGCAACCCATCTGCCGTCATTGATTGGTTAACATGGTCATCCACTTCATCACAAGTTACATCTGACACCCCCAGTCAACAGTCGGTGGATCCCTCAGACACAGCCTTCAGTTGGCATGGGTTGGGAGCAGTCCCTGTCCTCCCATTGCCTCTGTCCTATGCTGTTCCCTCCCCCACAGAATTATCTTATGCTGTGGGTTCAGCTCCACTATTTAGTAAGGACAATCTACTAGAGGAGGGTCAGAAGCTGCTGCCCAGACAAGAAGTGGAGGAGACATCCACCTCTTCCTCCGCTAGGCGGGCAAGTAGTGATGAGAAGAGTGGCGTGGGAGGTGGTGTTGCAAGCGTTCAGGCTCCTAACACTTGGGAGCCGGGTGCATAAGGAGCTTCATCATCAGGAGAAGAGGGTTGCAATTTGTCCATGAGGCAGCAGCTAAGCCAGCAAGGTGGTAGCATGGTTGGCAGTCAGCACAGTGGCAGAAGTGGAAAGTCTGGAGCCAAACGTGCCCAGGGTAGACCACCTGCTTCGCGGCAGCCTACCTTCCCATGAGGTAATAGAACAGGGGCTCCTAGAGTCAGCGGCAGTAGCAGACAATCAGTGCAGACAGTTGGTGGGAAAATAGGCTACTAAACGGTGCGGCAGTTTTTCATCAAGCATCCGGAGGATGTTAACCTGGCCACATGCAAGATGTGTCGGCAGAAGGTAAAGCGTGGCCAGGGTCCCAATGTTGGCACCATGGCCCTGCGTCAACATATGCAGCATCACCATAAAGCGGAATGGGAGAACCGTGGCTCCAATGTGGTGGTCCAGCCTGCTGCATCGTCCAGTGGCACACCACTTCCTGTTTCAGCCAGCCAAAGCTCTGGAGCTATGTGTCATAACCATCTTCTGTCACTCCAGATGCTCCTGCTCCTCCTACTTCGAGTCAGACATTACGCCAGCAATCCATTGGTGAAGCCATGTCCAAGAGACAACAGTATGCACCCACTCATCCAACGAAGCAGAAGCTGAATGTGCTCCTGCCCAAGTTGCTGGTGCTGCTGTCCCTCCATTTTCAAGTAGTGGACTCTGCACCTTTCAGAGAACTGATGGCTTGTGCCGTGCCGAGGTGGAGAGTCCCAAGCCGTCATTTCTTTGTGAAGAAGGCAGTACCAGCCCTGCAAAATTTTGTGGAACAGACCTTGAGCCTGTCGGTGTGTACCAAAGTGCACCGCTGCGCCAACTTGTGGAACTGTAACTAAAGTCAGGGACAATACATGTCCTTTATGGCCCACTTGGTGAATGTGGTTCCTGCACAGCCACAACAGCAGCTTGGACAGGTAAAACCACTTCTGCCTCCATGCTCTCAGGCCGTTGGACCTGCGACAGTGTGCGACTCTGACTCCTCATCCTCCACCGTGTCCTCAGCCTCTACTGCACGGACAAGTCTCAGTGCCTCTCCAGCATACCATGTGTGCAGGGCACGAAGGTGTCACGCTGTTCATCACATGGTTTGCCTTGGCGAACGTAGTCACACAGGGGAGGAACTGCTAAAAGTCATTTATAAAGAAATCAAATCATGGCTTACTCCACGAAAACTGTAAATGGGAACCATGGTGACCAACAATGGGAAGAACATTTTGTCTGCTCTGCGACAAGAAAGCCTGAGACATGCGCCCTGCATGGGACACGTGTTCAATCTGGTTGTCAAGTGATCCCTGAAGTGTTCCTCTCATCTGCAAGACATCCTGTTGGACACGTGTTAGAAACACAGGCTGGTCAGGGCACTGGAGACATGGCGCCTACATCCCACATGAGCCCTGTGGGGGCTGAACTGGAGGAGGGGAAGGGGCACAGTGGAGCACTGATAGGTTTCGCAAGATCAGCAGTTTTTCTAGTCATCTGACAGGAGAGGAGGAGCAGGAGCAGCCAGAGGAGCTAGAGGGTTATTAGGAAGGCGAGACAGAGGACCCAGACACACCATGGCAGTATGCAGTGGAGATGGAGGCAGGGAGTCCCTCCGAGTCACTTGCACAAATGGCACGATGCATGCTCACTTGCTTGCGTAGTGACCACCGAATTGTCACCATTTGGCAGCAGGATGGCTTATGGCTCTCCACCTTCTGGGACCCTCGCTACCGGCACAAAATGGGGGCCTTTTTTACATTCACTGAGAGGGAGGGCCAACTGACCTACTACAGAGACATCTTACGTAGTCAGCTGGCCGATGCCTATCTGCGCCATCGTCCTCCCTCTCGCAGGTCTGACTCGGGGGGCCCTCTGCGCTCACCTTCCACTGCCATGGCTGCTGGGGAGGGGTGGGGTGGCCGAAGCAGTACCAGTTCCATCAGCAGCAGCCTGAGTCTACAGTCGCTGATGAGTAGCTTTTTTCACCCGCATAGTGAAGCAACTCATCAGCAGCAGGTAGACTTGGAACAGGACCTGAACCAGCAGGTGGTGGCATACCTTGACATGATCATGCCAACACACCTTGAAGATCCACTGGACTTCTGGGCAGCCAAACTTGATTTGTGGCCACAACTAGCATAGTTTTCCCTGGAAAAACTGTCCTGCCCGGCCAGTAGTGTGCCATCAGAGCGGGTGTTTAGTGTGACGGGGGCCAAGGGGAGAACTCTTCACGAAAAATGTGGAGAGACTGACCTTTGTGAAGAGGAATCAGGCAAGGATCAGCCAGGATTTCCACCAACCAATGCCTGATGCATCAGAGTAGATTGACCATGGTGCCACACCAACACTTCACAAATATGGATAGTGCTAAAAATATTTAAGGTGCTGCTCCCCAGTTACACACATTTCTCTGCATCAGACCACAAGTAAATATTGAGGATATGCATTATGTATTTTACTTTTAATAATATTCTTAGGATAAAATATGTGCCACCTACACCACCAAGTATTGATTTGATGCAAAGACCTTTAAAAGGTGGAAGGGAAAAACGTATGGTCCATTGTAACCAGTAGGGGTAAAAACTTCCCCTGTAAGGTCCTACTCTCGCATTATTAATTCCCTTCTTGGCAAGTGTTACTCGCCCTAAAAAGGGCGGCCCCACACAGGAACCTCTCCCTATTTCCCCCTATAAACACTGCCATTTCCCAGGGTTTTTAGGTGGAAATAGAAAGAGCTTCCTGTGTGGGGCCGCCCTTTTAGGGTGAGTAGCACTTGCCAAGAAGGGAATTAATAGGGTGAGAGTAGGGCCTTACAGGGGAAATTTTTACCCCCACCTTCTACAAAGGGCAATACGTTGTTCCTTTCCACCTTTTCGAGGAAAGTGTTTTTCGTCTTAAAAAGTGCAGCCCCACACAGAAACCAATCCCTATTTCCATCTACAAAACCCTGGGAAATGGCAGTGTTTGTAGGTGGAAATAGGGAGAGGTTCCTGTGTGGGGCCGCCCTTTTAGGGTGAGTAACACTTGCCAAGAAGGGAATTAATAATGCGAGTGTAGAGCCTTACAGGGGAAGTTTTTACCCCCACCAGTTACAATGGACAATGCGTTGTTCCCTTCCACCTTTTAGATGACTTTGCTTCACATCAATACTTGGTGGTGTAGGTGGCATATGGTGTTGTTTGCACATCTTTGATTCTGTTTGATTTAAAAAAAAATTGGGGGTCCATATATTTTATCCTAAGCATATCATTAAAAGTTAAGTTTTATGCATAGCCTCAATACTTACTTGTGCACACTGACAGTTTTACAAAAGTGACCGTTTTCTTCTGCATACCTGCCTCAGCTACTATTCTGATCCTGCCACCAGCCTGATGCCACACATCTGATGCCAAGTTCTCCTTTTTTCCCCTACCTTCGTCACCGGGTACTGGTATTGCCAAACACTGCACCACTCTGTCACTGGGTCACTTTCAGGACTCCTGATATGCTGCTTCCACCTCCAGGCTGTCTCATTCTGCCACCATGTTCTCCTCATGCTGATGCCAGCTCCAGGCTTTCTCATTCTGCCACCATATGTTCTCCTTATGCTGATGTCAGTTCCAAGCTGTCTCATACTGCCACCATATGTTCTCCTCATGCTGCTGCCACATCCAGGCTTTCATTCAACCACTATATGTTCTCCTAATGCTGCTGCAAACTCCAGACTGTGTGATTCAGCCACTATATGCTGCCGCAAACTCCAGGCTGTGTCATTCAGCCACTATGTGGTCTCCTCATGCTCCCGCCAACACCAGGCTGTGTCATTCAGCCACTATATGGTCTTTTCATGTTGCCGCCACCTCCACGCTGTGTCATTCAGGCACTACAGGGTCTCCTCATGCTGCCGCCACCTCCACTCTGTCATTCAGCCAGTATATGTTCTCCTCATGCTGCTGCAAACTCCAGGCTGTGTCATTCAGCCACCATATGCTGCCGCCAACTCCAGGCTGTGTCATTCAGCCATATAACCTACACTTGCTATCAAAAAACATATATAGACACAGTATCATCAAATATCAAAAAACTTTATTAGCAACCATATTGCACAAATATCCAAAAAGGACTCAAAAAAGGACAGACACCCCTAACCCATAAATACACTCCCCCCCCCCAAAACAATGACATCAGGGTCCCAAACCGCAATACCATCTATAAATAAAGAGCAATATGCATGTTACCGTTAAATAGTCACCTCCGTGTAAACACAATTCGCGGTAATGCTAAAAACATATGCGGTACATCATCATAATATATTAATCAAACTACATTACCTGCTCCAAGCATATTGCCAGCGGCCATTTGGGGACCCTGTGTACCCTCAACAGACGTCGTTTCGTGGGCTAACCCACTTCGTCAGGAGTACATTCAGCCACTATGTGGTCTCCTCATGCTGCCACCAAATCCAGGCTTTGTCATTCAGCCACTATACGTTCTCCTCAGACTGCCGCCACCTCCACGCTGTGTAATTCAACTGCTATATGATCTACTCATGCTGTTGCCACCTCCATGCTGTGTCATTCTGCCACTATATGGTCTCCTAATGCTTCCGCCACCTCCAGGCTGTGTCATTTTGCCACTATATGTTCTCCTCATGCTGCCGCCACCTCCATGCTGTGTCATTCAGCCACTATATGGTTTCCTCATGCTTCCGCCACCTCCATTCTGTGTTATTCAGCCACTATATGTTCTCCTCATGCTGCCGCAAACTCCATGTGTGTCATTCAGTCACTATATGCTGCCCCCAGCTCCCGGCTGTGTCTTTCAGCCACTATGTGGTCTCCTCATGCTGCCGCCAACTCCAGGCTGTGTCATTAAGCCACTTAATGTTCTCCTCATGCTGCCGCCACCTCCAGGCTGTGTTATTCACCCTTTATATGGTCTCATGCTGCTGCCAACTCCAGGCTGTGTCATTCAGCCACTATGTGGTCTCCTCATGCTGCTGCCAACTCCAGGCTGTGTCATTCAGCCACTATATGGTCTCCTCATGCTGCCAGCACCTCTACACTGTGTCATTCAGCCACTATATGCTCTCCTCATGCTGCCGCCACCTCCACGCTGTGTCATTCAGCCACTATATGGTCTCCTCACGCTTCCGCCACCTCCAGGGTGTGTCATTCAGCGACTATATGTTCTCCTCATGCTGCCACCACCTCTAGGCTGTGTCATTCAGCCACTATGTGGTCTCCTCATGCTGCCGCCAAGTCCAGGCTGTGCTATTCAGCCACTATATGGTCTCCTCATGCTGCCGCCACCTCCACACTGTGCCATTCAGCCACTATAGTGTTTCCTCATGCTGCTGCGACCTCCATGCTATGCCATTCAGCCACTGTATGGTCTCCTCATGCTGCCACGACCTCCACATTGTCATTCAGCCACTATATGGTCTCCTCATGCTTCCGCCACCTCCAGTTTGTGTCATTAAGCCGCTGTATGTTCTCCTCATGCTGCCGCCACCTCCAGGCTGTGTCATTCAGCCACTATGTGGTCTACTCATGCTGCCGCCAACTCCAGGCTGTATCATTCAGCCACTATATGTTCTCTTCATGCTGCTGCCACCTCCACGCTGTGCCATTCAGCCACTATATGGTCTCCTCATGCTGCTGCCACCTCCACGCTGTGTCATTCAGCCACTGTATGGTCTCCTCATACTGATGCCACCTCCAGGCTCTGTCATTGTCCCGCTCTGCGACAGTGATTCTAATAGTGACGCCTCTGATCAGCATGTCATACTGAATAACAGTCTTATTTCACTAACCCAGCACACACCCTATGCGTGTTACAGCAAGGCAAAGTGTTCTACACCCCTATTGAGGCTCTCTGTAGGCCAGAAATAGACATTTTTAATAGCAATTTGCAGCAAGTAAATTCGGACCGAAACATTTTTGGGGGAAAAATTTGGTGAATGGGCCGAATCAAATTTTTTTTTTAAATTTGCTTATCTCTAGTCATTAATATAAACTTTTGACATGTTGTCCAGACATGTCAAAAGTTTAGATCACACTGGGTCTTAGTCCTGAGACCTGCTACAATCATAAGTAACAGCTAGTCTCTACATGAGTGTTTTTCTACATTAATCTCTTAGTCTCTTGCATTAGTCCCCCAACCTTCTCATATTGCAACATAGATCCTGTACCCTCAGTGCTCCTTCTCACGACGTATTTAAAAAGGAATCTGTCAGCTGTAGGTTATGCTCAGAGCTGAAGAGTCAAAAAGAATGTGCTAAACTGAAACATGCATGCTTTTTCCCTCCCCCACCCCTCTGTGCCTTAAAGGAAAACGGTCATCCTGTTCACCCACACTAAACCTAATACAATGGGTTATAGTGCGGGTGAACAGTAGACCAATGAAGGAGACCAATTCGTACCTGCAGCCCGGAGCAGTGTCCATCTGAAGGTCTGCTTCTTTCTTCTGTGAATTGCGCACAAAAGGTTGGCCCGCCAGATGAATCTGAATATTCATGGGCGCTGGTTATGTGAGCACTTGCGCCTACTGAGCGCTCACGTGACCAGTGTCCATGAATATTCAAATTCACCCGTCGGGCCAAACTTCTGTGCACAATTCACCAAGGAAAGAAGCAGACCTTCAGAGGGACACCGCTCCGTATCTTAGTCAGAGACCCTGCTTCAGTCTCCTGTTCACCCGCACTATAACCAAGTGTATTGGGTTTAGTGTGGGTGAGCAGGATGAACGTTTTCCTTTAACTAATTGATGTGCACAGCTCAGTGCTAGAAGATGAGCCTTGTACATCAATTAACTCTGAGCACAATCTAGAGCTGACAGAATCCCTTTAAGCAGTTTTTAGAGTGACTGACTAGTTTAAAGAATAGTGATAGAATAGTAAAGGAGCTTGAGAGGGGAAAAAAAAAGACATTCTTCTCTGATTATGTCCATTACAAAGTTTCTTCCTGGCTTTACATTGATTCCATGAAAGAGATAGTGGGCTGTCTCTGTTCTTTGAGTCTAACATACAGGAGCATTTCACTGCCTTGACAACCATTAAAATAAAAAATAAGAAAAACTCATAACGGTAAACTTTTTTTATACAGTTGTATTGAAAAGTGCATTGCTTTTCAACACAGTGGAGATAGTGAGATCTGACATAAAAAGGCCAAACATATAGCCTAAATAAAGTCTATGGCATGTCAGCAAATATGTCAGGAGACGTGGTGTGAACTGAACCTCATCTAGACTCCTTGTCAAAAAATACATATAACTAGTTAAGAAACACAAGGGTGGAATCTGACAACAAGAAAAAATAATGGAATAATGCTTGGAGGACACTATTGCTAAGGATAACTTGCAAATAAAATAGATAATAACATAACAATAGTTTGTTAGAATAAAAAAGGCATACATTCATCCACTTTAGATTATTACCCTGCACTGCTGAACCACAGAAAGGCAAAAACAAAACAATAACCAAAAAACATAAGGGAGAAGCCAATTTTCACAATTTTAGGGAAATAATTCCCTTCTGAACTTCAAATTAGAGGTATTCAAGGAATTAGTTTTTATTTTACTACAAAGTTAGTATATTTCATAATATAGTGTCTATACCTGTGTTTCATTGCTGGTCTCACAAATCTTATGTGATCTTTGTCACAATGTTTGTATTCAGCAACAAACAAAATGAGTGCCGTCTCAGCTTTTCGTAGGTTGCAGTGCAACCCGAGACATTACATCACTAGCAAGATGTTAAAGGGTAGCTCCCACCATCCTATATTTTTTTTTTCTGTCCTTGCCTATTGCCCATCTATCCCTAACCCCCTCCCTGCTTTTAAATTTTTTTTTTACTATATTAAAAAGGCCTTTTTGTCTGCCTGGTAGTGTGCTCACTACCAGGCAGACTTCCCCAGCAGTCAGATGTCACTGATGCCTGCTGGGGCCGGCACTTCCGCCATGGGTGCAGCGTTGCGCGGCGCTACCCTGTTCCCTCCAGCGCTAAACACCCCCCCATGTTGAAACCCCGCTCTCCCTGCAACCCCCGTGTTCAAACCCCGCTCTCCCCTCAACCCCCGTGTTCAAACCCCGATCCCCGCAACCTCCGTGTTCAAACCCCGCTCTCCCCGCAACCCCCGTGTTCAAACTCCAATCCCCGCAACCCCCGTGTTACAAACCCCGATCCCCGCAACCCCCGTATTACAAACCTCGATCCCCATACATGCAAAATGCAGAGTCCAGCAGCATCAGCGGCGTGCAGGGGCAGCATCAGCAGCATGGTGCAGGAGGAGTGGCCAGCGTCTGAGGCCAGGGAGCCAATGCGCTCGCTCCCTGCCTGTCTGATTGATGCCCGGCCGCATCAGTCCGAATTCATGCGTGACGTCACCCCAGCCTGCAGCCGGCCACTAGGAGGGAGACCCCTAGTGGCCGGTTTTCAAACGTTAATTTAAACATTTTAATTTAAAAAAAAATAATGAAAATATATTAGAGATATGTTGTAGTACATTTGTACTACAACATATCAAAAAAAAGAAGTTGATGACAGTGCCCATTTAAAAGGCAGTTTGTCTGTGCTTCAATGGATGGAGCGACTGCTGGAATGGGGGGGTCATATTCCACAGGGCTGCAGGAAATTGTAGCTCCAGTTCTATCAAAATCACCTTATGGTAGATAACCCTTTTAATTCCTGGAAAATGACCCTTCGCCAATATCTAGTCACATTAATTAAAGAAATGTATCCCAACCCCCTCTAACATCTTCCCCTTTACAATTTTCTCTGGCAGAGCATATGTTAATCTCACTGCAATTACAGTAAATAATCCCCTTCTAAGTTAGAGTAAAAATGTTTTTTCCCTCTAGAGGATCATGGGAATGATCTCTGCGAGTGATGCATTTTCACTATCATGTGCATGCATGCTCCTTTTGATGCACCCCATGATCTTACTTGCCTTAGCAGCAGCTGCCTGTCGCTGGCTGTTACTGTCAACTAAAAAAGCCCTTTTCCATGTCAGTTTTACCCAGTGTTTCTCAATTAGTAAATGGGAAACACAGGTGTTAAACCTCATTTGCCACTTCTTATCTCTTTAATCTATATTTTAACGATAACAGACCCCAATACTTACCTCTGTACTACCCCACTAGTAATAGTGACCCAATCAGAGTATGTATTGTTAATAACCTCCCTCTACTTCCTATCACTGTTACTTACTCACTTACACTCATTTTCCCCAGCCTAAGGATTCTCATTTTATGTAGAAACCTGCAGCGCAAAATAAATGCTGATATGGAGTTATGCATTTATGTGCACTGAGATACCCCAGTATAGCATTAGAAAACCTTTAACTCCTTAAGGAGGGTCCCTACCTTCCTGCTCGTTGTCCAATCGCTGAGATCCAATCGCTGAGATCCAGGCAGGAGCAGTCAAGCGGCGATAACACTGATCAATGCTATGCTATGACATAGCAGTGATCAGTGTAAGAGATTAGTGTGTGCTATGTTATAGCATGCTATAATGTGCGTAAATGTCCGAACTATAAAAATATATAGTTAATTAAACCGCACGGTCAATGGCATACACACAAAAAAATTCCAAAATAGCATATTTTTGGTCACTTTTTATACCATAATAAAATGAATAAAAAACGATCAAAAAGTCAGATCAAATAAAAAATGGTACCGATAAAAACTTCAGATCCCGGACCAAAAAATGAGCCCTCATAATGTGCAGAAAAATAAAAATGTTATAGGGGTTAGAAGTTGACAATTTTAAACATATACATTTTCCTGCTGTAGTTATGATTTTTTTCAGAAGTATGACAAAATCAAACCTATATAAGTAGGGTATCATTTTAATTGTATGGACCTACAGAATAAAGATATTGGGCCTCATTTACTAAGAGTGTCGGGTTTTTACTAGTTGGAAATGTTGTTTCAGACTTGCAGGATTCCTCTCTATCTACTATGGGGAAAAGTCGGGAACATTTTCTGACCAGCTTTTTCTAGGTGGAAATTTCCAGCCATTTATTCACAGGATTTTTGGTGAATTTGAGAGTAAATAGGTCGTGTTGTGAAACCATGCCCCTTTTTGGCTGACCACGCCCCCTTTGTGACATATCATGCCCCTTTTCGGCTTTTCAAAGTGCAATGTCGGGTTTGTCGGATTTTCCTGTCGCACACTGTCACAGACATGTTGCAAGTTTCAGCTTAATAAATGAGGCTTAATGTGTTATTTTTACCAAAAAATTTACTGCGTAAAAACGGAAGCCCCAAAAGTTACAAAATTGCGTTTTTTCTTCAATTTCGTCGCACAATGGTTTTTTTTTTCCTGGTTTCCCTGAAATTTTTGGGTAAAATTACTGAAGTCATTACAAAGTGAAAGGGTTATGATTTTTAAAAGGTGAGGAGGCAAAACCGAAATTGAAAAAATTCTCAGTCCTTAAGGGGTTAAATAATTTACCCCCAATAGAATGTTAAACTTACAAGCCTAACGTTTCTGGAATGCTTTCAGACCTTTTTCGAATATTGGCACCCCATTTACTATGCACCAGTCCTGGGAAACAGATCCTGTCACTATAGAATTGTTAAATATTAGAAAAAAGTATTTATCTATCACGTTACATGAATGGGTATTTCAGCATTTGGGGAAAAACATATGTTGCTGGGGCAAAAATATCAAAAAAATAATAGTCACCTACACCTGGACCTCCATAGCTCTGCTTCAGCTATTTTTTCCTCCCAATCTACTGTCTTCTTTTCTCCCCTGAGTTAAGAGCTCAGTGCAGGACCTGCCAGCTCAGCCAATCAACCTGCTCCACTGTACTGGAATGGGAGATGTACAGGATCAGGGTAGGTAAGTATGACTGATACCCCTTCTAACATAATAGATGTTAGTCTCCACCCACCAGCTCATGGACACCTGGAAATTAAAGTTGGAGCCTGAAGTAGTGAAAACTGATGAAAAATGCCATATACAATTTAAATGTATACATTTTTTATACCACCCTCAGCAAAATATTAAACTTTTTAGCTTACTGGAATACCCCTTTTAATTGCTAAAATAGAACACTTATTACACACCATAGATGCATCTATATATATATATATATATATATATATATATATATATCTCTTTCCACCTCTTTCTCACTCTGTGCCTAGCTCCTCCACCCATTTTCATAGACTTTGGTAGCCAGCCTGTAACTTGCCCCTCAGTGAAATGATAGCCCGTCTTGTCTTTAGACACTTAAGAAGAACTTTTAGTGAATGATCGAGTTTGTTGAAAAGTTTGTGACCATTTAACAAACAGGATCTGACTCTTCTCTGATCCCTAGAGTTGCGCATGAGGAGTGACATTCATTGCCGATCTCACAGGTGCACTGGCAAGGCTTGCAAGATTGCCATTGATGAAAATACTGTGCTACATCTTGGCACAGTGCATGAAGGGCAGGGGTGTAGCTATGGGGGGTACAAAGGGAGCAGTTGCAACAGGGCCGTGATGCCTAAGGGACCCCAAAGCACATCGTCTGCCCCATAAGAGACCAGTATTATAATTGGCACATGGGGTGCTGATTTTGCATCGGGGCCCAGAAGCTACAAGTTACGCCCTGTAGTGAAGGGGTCAATATAGTGGTGTTTTTTTTTTTTGTTTTTTTCTTTGTTTTTTGTGTTGTGGAAACACAAAAATCCCATTCATTCCAATATAACATCCTTTAAAAAATTACAAAAATTCTATTCAAAATGTTGGGAAAATTCTGGATAAGAAGGTGAACCCAGGGCAATGCCTTTTACTTTTTATTCAAATGTCTCTGAATAATAAAAGAAGACGAGCATCTCCATATTTACCATGCTACTGCCCTTTCTCATATGACAAAACTGTTTAAATGTTAGAGGGCTGGCTGTGCATATCAAAGGGAACAATCTATTCAGTAGGGATGCCAAGTATGAATGATTCACATGTACTGGTGCATTATTCCAAAAATGACTTTGTACTGGGTTATCTCCTGGCAATTTAGAGTAAATGTCACTGAAGATAAATATTAGAGACTGTTTTTCATATTCAACACTTCTTATACCTGCAGCATACCCTTCATTTGTGTGTGACATTGGCACAAGACTGCAACTTTATTCTTTAAAGGAAATCTGACTCCAGAATCACCCGCATTAACCTTCTGGTACTGACCACTAATGCGGGTGATGCTGATCACAAGGGTCTTTACCTTTAGCTCCTATGCTGCAGTGTAAGGCTATGTTCACACAGGCGAATGTCTTCAAGGTAAAATTCAGTGCGGACATTTCTTCAACAGTGGTGCACCGGCAGAACATCCAAGCGCTAGGACCGACTGGAAGCGCGCTGCTTCATAGACGGCTAGCTTCCAATCGATCCTAGCACTTGGATGTTCTGCCAGCGCACCGCTGTTAAAGGGGTACTCGCACCCTAGACATTTTATCCTCTATCCAAAGGATAGGGGATAAGATGTCTGACCGCAGGGGGTCCCGCCACTGGGGACCCCCGCAATGTTGCATGTGGCACCCACCTGTTTCTTGTCCAGAAGTGCTGGAGGGTCTCGGTCGCGAGCACGGGAACGGAAGTCTGCAACGTCAGGACTCCGCCCCCATGTCACGTCACACCCCGTCCCCTCAATGCAAGTCCATGGGAGGGGGCGTGTAAGATGTCTAGGGTGGGAGTACCCCTTTAAAGGAATGTCCGCACTGAATTTTACCTTGAAGACATTCTGAAGGAAGATAAGACATGTCTATTCTTTCTACAGACTCCAAAATAGGGATTATTGTGGCAGAAATGTTTCCATTTGCATAGTGCAGCAGAATCCTATTGAAATCAATGGGAGTCTGCTGCAGCGTAATGTCTGTGCGGAATTGTTATGTGGAATTCCATCATGTGAACATAGCCTTACCAAGATGTCTAATAAAATCCGAACCTAATCCTAATCCCTAGCCCCTGGTGTTCTGCTACGTCTGCGTGGGCTGGTCCTTGATGAACGCCCCCTAATAAATATTCATAACATTCCTTTGCTGCACGTAGCTGCTGCTTTGAGATCTCACGCTAAGGGTATGTTCACACTGAGGAATCATTTCAGTCAGGAAATTCTGCAAATCTGCTATCCTCTGCTTGGAGCAGAATTGGTGCGGAATTTGAAGAGAATTTTGACGCAGAATTTTTAATAGGAAATCTGGAGGAAAATTAGTGCTACAACCACCAATGGGCTGGCTCTCAATTCTCTCTCAAATTCGATGCATCAATTCCGTGTCAACTCCGCTCTAAACTCATTTCACCAGGAAAGATTAACTCCCATTGACTTAAACGGCTTTTTACCTGCAGACTGTGCCAGAAGAATGAACATGTTCAATCTTTTGGCGGAATTCAATTCAGAGTTGGAATTTTATCTGCGGAAAGTCCTTAGTGTGAACAGAGCGGCAGAAGGACCATTAAAGAGTATCTCCCACCATCCTTTTTTTTTCTTCTGTCCTTGCCTATTGCCCATCTATCCCTAACCCCCTCCCTGCCATACATTTTTTTTTACTATGTTAAAAATGCCTTTTTGTCTACCTTGGAGTGTGCTCACTTACCAGGCAGACGTCACTGATGCCTGCAGGGGGCCGAATTCTGCCCTTAGCTCATCTATACAGTGTACCTTCAGCTGTTTCACCACTACAACTCCCAGCTTGCCCTGACATCTATTGGCTGTCAGGGCATGTTGGGAGTTGTAGTGGGGAAACAACTGGAGACATCTTTGCTATGGCCATCGCCGCGGCCGCCGCGCAACCCACTGCCCCGAACTCCGCCACGCAAACCGCTACCCCCCCTCCTCAGCCCGCCCGAAAAAGAAATACCCAAGTGCAGGACATACCCAAGTGCAGGACAGCCCCCTCCATCCGCCAGCCAGAAAAAGACACACCCACATGCAATACAGTCCTGAGGCGGCAGTAGTAGCAGCGCAGCACTGAGATTATGCTGGGAGGGGGGTCCGGCCTGCGAGGCCAGGCAGCCAATGCGTGCATCCTCACGCATGTTCAAAGCGCAGGCTGACTGAATTCAGCTGTGACGTCACAGCAGCCTGCAGCCGACCACTAGGAGGGAGACCCCTAGTGGCCAGATTTCAAAAGCAAAATAAAATGTTTTAATGACCACAAAAATAATTGAAGTATATTAGAAATATGTTGTAATACATAAGTACTACAACATATAAAAAAAAAAGAGGTTCATGACAGTGCCCATTTAAAGTCAATAGAACTTTTATTCAAGGCAGAATTGAAGCTGAATACTGGGTAAGTTCCTCATCAATTCCTTTGTGTGAACATACTCTTAGGGTATGTTCACACTGCAGAATCTCCGCTTTGAGCAGAACAATTCAGAGGCGGAATTGTCTGCTGCTGAAATTCCACTGTGTGAACGGGTCTCGCAGAAGACCCATTCACACTGATGGTACTGTTCATTGTGCGAAACTCTACTCGCGGAATTCCACAGTGTGAATGTACTCTAAGACCTTGGGGGGGGGGGGTTGCCCAGCCCTCCATGTGCTTGCCAGAGGTAGCCTGACTGCCATTAGGTACCGAGATGAGATCCTCAGACCCCATGTGAGACCATATGCTGGTGCGGTTGGCCCTGGGTTCCTCCTAATACAAGACAATGCTAGACCTCATGTTGCTGGAGTAAGTCAGCAGTTCCTGCAAGAGGAAGGCATTGATGCTATGGACTGGCCCGCTCATTCCCAAGACCTGAATCTGATTGAGCACATCTGGGATATCATGTCTCACTTCATCCACCAAGACCACGTTGCACCACAGACTGTCCTGGAGTTGGCGGATGCTTTAGTCCAGGTCTGGGAGGACATTCCTCAGGAGACCATCCGCCACCTCATCAGGATCATGCCCAGGCATTGTAGGGAGGTCATACGGGCACGTGGAGGCCACACACACTACTGAGCCTCATTGTGACTTGTTTTAAGGACGATACATCAAAGTTGGATCAGCCTGTAGTGGGGTTTTCCATTTTGATTTTGAGTGTGACTCCATATCCAGACCTCCATGGGTTGATAAATTTGATTCCCATTGATAATTTTTGTGTGATTTTGATGTCAGCACATTCAACTATGTAAAGACGAAAGTATTTCATACGATTAGTTCATTCATTCAGATCTAGGATGTGTTATCTTCGTGTTCCCTTTATATTTTTGAGCAGTGTATATCCATATTAGGGTTGGAGCTCTGGTTTTCCAAATCTCTTTCTTTTTATCCTACAGACTTTGGGGTAGATTTACCAAAAATTCATTTTGTGTGTGGGGGTTTTGCCGCAATTTTGACACATGTATTTTTTGCTGCACGCAGGAAAAAAAAAATTCTACATTACATTACAAATGAATAATTGTACACATTGTATAACTAGGGAACCTAGTACCAAGCAAAATAACTAAGAAAAAACAAATCCAAAACATTCCAAATGGCTGGAATTGAAGGGATTGAGTAATGTGGTGTTGTAGGATTAGGGTTTCAGACCATCTTGTGGTCAGCAATTTTTCAACAGAGTCTTCTTTTTTAAGTAGAAACCCTTAATAAATATGTAGGCTTCTTATGTAAATTTGTTGCTACCCTCCTCTTGATTTTGGTTGGTTTTCTGGATTCTTCCAGCGCATTTTGTCGCACGCTGGAGCAGCCTTGGTCCAAACCTGTTGCAAACAGCATGGGTCAACCCCAGCCTCCCCCCAAAAAAAGAAAACTGTTGATAAGAGCTCAGTAAATGAGGGCCATAGTATTTTTCAAGGCTTGAATAAAGCAGTATGGTACTGCCAAAATGTCACACCTTTTTTTTTTTGTGGAGTAAATGAAGATTGGGGCTGCAGTTTATCTTTTTTGCATATTATGATGGCTCAAGGGTCGTTCACTTAGAAGTAAAGCCCATTGTGTGAATGAATTAAAGAGGCACCCGGTACTCAACCACCTCCAAACTCAAACAATTTGGTTCTCAAACAACATTGTCAGGGAAATTTTGTTTCGGTGCTCAACCACTTGCTTGTTACCCAACCATGGGCAGTCTTGTGTAAAGCTGTGCTGAAAGACACTGCAGATCGCACAATGTGGCAATGGTGCAGCTGTATGGCTTCGCTGCTATGTGTGTCACTTGTATGAGCCTCCTCCCCCAGCTCTCTCCCTCTACTCCAGGCATAGGCACTGCAAAAGTTTTGGACTACATCTCATGATGTTTTGCCAGCTTTTCGGCTGGCATCATGGGAGATGTAGTCTAAAACATCTGCAGTGCTGAAGGTTGCCTGTGCCTGCTCTACTCTATAGTGTGTACTAGCTGACTCCTCCCGGTCATGGCACGCCACTTCACACTTCAGTCACTAAAGGTGAAGCACGCGCGACGTGTTGTCTTTGATCATGGTATGGGGGAGTGGTGGACTAGCATAACACAGTGCCTCACAGAAATTGACCACTATTGGAGGTAGTAGTTGTCCAGAGGTGAAGTTAATTAAAGATTGCAGCACCCCAGGGCCGCCCATACAACGGGTCCCGCTGGGTCCCATTAGGACCCAGGTGGCACGGCACCTTCCCAGGGGCTGCAAAAAAAGTTCCAATTTTTTTTTATTGGGGGGAAGGGGGGGTGCGGGATGAGGCAGCATTTCACTCCTGGACCTAGGCAGCACAGTGTCTTGGGCCAGCCCTCCAGGACATGTAACATGATGCTGCACTATAAAGAATGGGGGGGGGGGGGGGGGGGTCGCAGTGGTGTGAACTATAATATTCTTAGGGTGAGAAGGTTGTAAACTATAAGGGATGATAATGGAAGGTGTCATTCTTTAAAGTGCATCAAATCCTTACCCTCCATTCTTTACAGCAGTGTTTCCCAACCAGGGTGACTCCATCTTCTACAAAACTACAACTTCCAGCATGCCCAGACAGCCGAAGGGAGAGGGGGTGGTGCAGTAGTATAAACAATAGGGGATGATGATAGATGTTGGAACCAATAAAACACATTTACATTATTTCTTAAAGGGGTACTCTGGAGGAAAACTTTTTTTTTTAATCAACTGGTGCCAGAAAGTTAAACAGATTTGTAAATTACTTGTATTAAAAAAATCTTAATCCTTCCAGTACTTAATAGCTGCTGAATACTACAGAGGAAATTCTTTTCTTTTTGGAACACAGTTCTTTCTGCTGAATCACGAGCACAGTGCTCTCTGCTGACATCTGTCCATTTTAGGAACTGTCCAGAACAGCATATGTTTTCTATGGGGATTTTCTCCTACTCTGGACAGTTCTTAAAATACACAGAGATGTCAGCAGAGAGCACTGTGCTCGTGATGTCAGCAGAGAGCTCTGTGTTCCAAAAAGAAAATAATTTCCTCTGTAGTATTCAGCAGCTAATAAGTACTGGAAGGATTAAGATTTTTTTAATAGAAGTAATTTACAAATCTGTTTATCTTTCTGGCACCAGTTGATTTAAGTTTTCCACCGGAGTACCCCTTTAATGTTCAGCACTTAACCAGTCAGATCCTTTTTTTGCCTCACTTGAAAGCGTGGCTGTGACCTAAATGCACCATGTGCCGACAATGGGGGAGATTTATCAAAACCTGTGCAGATAAAAAGTTGACCTGTTGACCATAGCAACCAATCAGATCACTTCTTTTGATTTTCAGAGGCCTTATAAAAATGAAAGAAGCCATCTGATTGTTGCTATGGGCAACTGGTCAACTTTTCGTCTGCACAGGTTTTGATAAATCTCCCCCAATGCATCCATATTCTAGTGCACAGTTCTGGCATAATGTAGGTCAACATGTGGTTGGTCTAAACTTAAAGAACTCCAGCCACGATGAACTTATTCTCTATCCACAAGATAAGCAGCTGATTGCCAGCTATTTCAGTGAGGCGCGTGTTGTCTCCCAGTAGTGCTCCATTCATTTCTTTGGGATGCCGGTGGTGCCTGAGTAGTCAGGTCTTTTTGGCACTCCCATAGAAATACTGCCGTCTGCATCACATGCTCCTCACTGAGAGCCGGGGCCCATTCCGGAGATCACAGGGGGTCCCAGGGGATGGACCACCACAATTATCTACTTGTCTCCCCCCTCCCACTGTATGTGTGCCCAGCCACACTGGAGGTAACCGGGGAGCAGTCTACAAGTCGGACCTAATGCTGCTGTTATTTGGTTCCTGGTTTTGCTTATCTGGCACAAGTAGGTTAGTGTTAGGTCCCGTACCACTTGAGAAACCTTGGCGTTGGGCTCAGGTATGTCCTTCATATAAGGATATACTGGCTAATGTCTCAATTTTACATCAGTTTTGAGGTTTAGCTAACGTCATTGCTTACATCTACCACAGGAGTGAACCTATATTGAGGTACTTGTGACCCTCTGCAGGCATCCTCCATTGTATGCACATTATGCTGGGGATCGTCCATAGCAATGGACCACAAGTGCAGGATCTCCACACCAGCGTAGGAGCACAACTGCACTTGGGGTTGAGCACCTCCTGCCATTTCAGACCACGTCAATGTAGCTGTTTAATGTTATCCCCTATCCTGTGGATAGGGGATAAGTTAAATGGACACTCTCATTAAAACAAATTTTTGCTATTGCACTTCTTATGGTAAATAAAAAAAATCTTCTATGTTTTCTATGTTTTATTTGTGTTTAACCCCTTAAGGACCGGGTCGGGCCCGGCCTCTAACAACGGCCGGGACCCGTGGCTAATAGCGCGCGGCATTGATCGCTGTGCCGCGCGCTATTAACCCTTTAGACGTGGCATTCAAAGTTGAACGTCGCGTCTAAAGTGAATCCGAAAGCATGCCGGCTAGCTCAGTGGGCTGTTCAGGATAGCCGCGGCGAAATCGTGGCATCCCGAACAGCTTACAGGACAGCGGGAGGGCCCATACCTGCCTCCTCGCTGTTCGATCGCCGAATGACTGCTCAGTGCCTGAGATCCAGCCATGAGCAGTCAAGCGGCAGAATCATCGATCACTGGTTTCCTATGAGAAACCAGTGATCAATGATGAAGATCAGTGTGTGCAGTGTTATAGGTCCCTATGGGATAACAATGATTAATGATAAAGATCAGTGTGTGCAGTGTTATAGGTCCATATGGGATAACAATGATCAGTGTGTGCAGTGTTATAGGTCCCTATGGGATAACAATGATCAGTGTGTGCAGTGTTATAGGTCCCTATGGGAGCTATAACACTGCAAAAAAAAAGTGGAAAAAAAAGTGAATAAACATCATTTAACCCCTTCCCTATTAAAAGTTTGAATCACCCCCATAAAAAAAACGAAGTGTAAATAAAAATAAACATATATGGTATCGCCGCGTGCGGAAATGTCCGATTTATAAAAATATATCATTAATTAAACCGCACGGTCAATGGCGTGCGCGCAAAAAAATTCCAAAGTCCAAAATAGTGCATTTTTGATCACTTTTTATATCATGAAAAAATGAATAAAAAGCGATCAATAAGTCCTATCAATGCAAAAATGGTACCGTTAAAAACTTCAGATCACGGCGCAAAAAATGAGCCCTCATACCGCCCCATACGCGCAAAAATAAAAAAGTTATAGGGGTCAAAAGATGACAATTTTAAACGTATAAATTTTCCTGCATGAAGTTATGATTTTTTCCAGAAGTACGACAAAATCAAACCTATACAAGTAGGGTATCATTTTAATCGTATGGACCTACAGAATAAATATCAGGTGTCATTTTTACCAAAAAATGTACTACGTAGAAACGGAAGCCCCCAAAAGTTACAAAATAGCGTTTTTTTTTTTCAATTTTGTCTCACAATGATTTTTTTTCCGTTTCACTGTAGATTTTTGGGCACAATGACTGACATCATTACAAAATAGAATTGGTTGCGCAAAAAATAAGCCATAATATGGATTTTTAGGTGCAAAATTGAAAGAGTTATGATTTTTTAAAGGCAAGGAGCAAAAAACAAAAATGCAAAAACGGAAAAAACCCCGGTCCTTAAGGGGTTAAAACAACTGCCACTAGGTGTCTCCCTACTGGTTCAGAGGACATTTCCCGCCCAACTCATGCACAGACGTTGGACTCCTGCTGGCCTGGCAGGAGTCCAAAATCAGGAAATGCAGCCTGGAGTGCTGAAGGGGGGGGGGGTTGCAGCCTTAGCCAATAATAGCTTATCTCAAACACTGAACTGCTCTGGGCTGTGTGTAGCAGATTAAGGGAGGAAGTTCTCCCCTGTATGGCTTCAGAGGATGTCATGCCTGCTGGGGAACGCCCCTTCCCGGTCTGTGAGCCTGAACCTGAAGCTGAGCAGAAAATGCAGAACAATATCAAACTAAAAATCATGTTTATCATGATGGGGGCAGTGAACTGGGAGGATTATAACATTTATCAAGTTAATAAGAGGTTGGAGTTCTCCTGTAAACTAGTCAGTTTGCAGATGTACCAGATTTATCAACCAGCACGAACTACATAGATACATCTGGAGCATTTGAAGACTGTCAGCAGTTTGTAAGTGTGTATTATGCGACTGTATTACAACCACAAGTCCTGACCTGATTGTGGGTATGATGACCCGTACTGACATCGGGGCGCCCAGAGGAACGTTACCATGGAACTGTGCAAGTTTTCAGATCTAAAGCTACTCTCGATTCT
The DNA here is from genome assembly GCF_029499605.1 of Hyla sarda. Taxonomy (NCBI): domain Eukaryota; kingdom Metazoa; phylum Chordata; class Amphibia; order Anura; family Hylidae; genus Hyla; species Hyla sarda. The sequence goes on along the minus strand of NC_079193.1, from coordinate 57,591,272 downwards.
AGGTGCTGGCTCCCCCAGGTTGTGTATATTTATGTGTATAAACCTATTTATTCTTGTAATCTAAAACATCTGTGCAATGGACACATCATTTGCAGCACAAAAGCTTCAGGGTTTCCCTAAAGTACAAAGGGTATGCGCAAAGAGCGAGATTTATCAAAACCTGTGTAGAGGAAAAGCTGAGTAGTTGCCCATAGCAACCAATCAGATCGCTTCTTTCATTTTTAAAAAGGTACCGCCATAACTGTGACGTGCGGCCGGTGCAGACACAGGGCTGTGGTGAGGAAAGCCATATACCGCGTATTTCACGCTGCTCGGCAGATTTCTCGCAACGTCAACTACACTGCATATTCGCCCAGTGTAACCCTACCCTTAGAGGGTATTCACACCTGTCACCTTGAGCTACTTATAGGTCAAGCGTTTCATAAACAGGATGCCGGCAGCTGTTGCAAAACTACAACTCCCAGCATGCCCAGACAGCCAAAGGCTGTCTGGGCATGCTGGGAGTTGTAGTTTTGCAACAGCTGGAGGCATTCTTGTTGGAAAACACTAACATTTTCAAGTGAGAACATAAATAAAACATCTGCCAAACATTCGTAGCATTTGAGCACAGAGCTACAGGGTTTACAGCAGAAGCCCACCTGTTGTTCCTCACATTGCCACTAGATGTCACTATTTCCCCACACAAGTGCAGCTTCTATAGTTTCTTTCTAAATGACAAATCTATATAAAAACAACATTTTGCTGTCTATTCCAATATGTTTAGTTTGGGTCTAACAACCTTAACAGTAAAGCATCAGAAATAAATTTCTAAGCGCACAGGCCACCTGGATCCAGGGATTTGTCAATCCCTGATTTACGTAACAATAAAGGACTGTGCACAGGCAGCGCAGAACAGCCATGGAAGGGCATGGGCGGTAGAAATTTGTACATGGAAAAAACTGCAGCATACTTAAAAAACTATTAAGCTGCATTTCAATGAAAAAAACAAATCTAAAAAATAAATAACTATAAAAATGCCATGAAAATAAATCCCTGTGTATACGGAAGATAGGGTCATTTTAGATGTGAACATAGCAAGTGAAACTTTGTAATATATCGTATCTTGTCCTTCTTCCTCCCCAAACTCATTATTTACTCATCATGCACATAAAACAGCTTAATTCCATCTCAAGACGGATCAGCTCACTGAGGGATCAGATTATAGCTGTCTACAGAAGTCTATGGAGAAAGGAGGATGAATAGAGTAAGTAGCTGGAGAGAAACTAAAAGTAGAGAATGAGACACAGAGACAGGGCTGCAGATTGCAGTGAATGCTACATCTCACCCTAATGGTGGAGTCACAGCTTATAATGCTTAGTACTGCTCTATAATGTCCTCCATATTGCTGCTGCTTTTGAGAGTACAATATACAGATATAGGGGGGCAGGATCCCCACCTCTGTGTGTGCAGTGTATGGAGTATGCATTGTAGTAATGGCACAAAAACTACTTCCAGTACCAGGGTTATAATTTTCCTCAGGAAGTATAAGCAAAAATGGACAAAAGTAAAATGCCCCAAATGACCATTAGACAGAAATGAAAATGAGAACACATAAGAGGGAATTCAGGTCTGAAAGTACATTTGAAAGCCACAAAGTTTCTTTTTGTTCAGGTATTCATATAATGTTTTTGTTATTTTCTTCCGTGATTCACAGGGATTTATTTTCTTATGAATTTTGTATCAGTAAAGTTAAATGTTGCACTTTCATTTTTCCTCCTAGCCCTTTAGTAGACATAACTCTTTTATTTTTTCATCTACACACCCATATAACGGCTTATTTATTGAAGGACCAATTGTTCATTGTAATGTCTTTGTTCATTTTTCCATAACATATCCTCCAAAACTGAAAAAATTTATTGTTTTTGGGGCAAATTTTGGGGGTTTTCTTTTTTTTTAAGCAATTCACTGTGCAGGTGAGACTAACATGTAATCTTGATACTTCCGGTCACCACGATCAAACTAATTTAAAAAAATTCTATATATATATATATATATATATATATATATATACATATATATATATATGCTAAATTCTATAAACTATAACTTTTTTTATATATTTGTTTACCAGGCTATGTTTTTATATGTACCACTGTGATACTAATTGGAATTTTTGATGTGATGTGATAAAAAAAAAACGCAGTTCTTAGGTTTGATATCTTTTTAAGTTTACAAGGTTCACTGTATGGGATAAATAATGTTCGTAGAATTAAGCACGCGGCAATGTAAATTTTTATTATGTTTTAAAATTTTGTATATGGAATTTGGGAAAAGGGGGGTGATTTAAACTTTTAATATGGAAGGGGTTAATCTATTTGGGTAAACCCTTATTTAATAATTTTTTTTTTTTACACTTTGTTGGTCCCCTTAGGGGACTTTAAGGAGGAATCATTAGATTCCTCATACAGATCATTGTAGTTACATAGAACTGCATTGATCTGTGTGCTCTGCGCTCGATTGATAGAGCCTGCTGAAGAGAGGCTCTATCAGTCCCAGAGCCATAAACGGCAGTGAAGGAGAGGAAAGTCCTCCGGCTACCTCCGCAGTGGATTGCTCCCCCGCGATTGCGCTGTGGGGGGATTACTCACACCACTAGACTACCAGGGTCCATTTAAAAGTCCCTTTAGACGTCGCTATCTAAAGGGTTAATAGCCCGCCGTGGTGATCACCGCATGCGTCTATTTGCGGCACATATACCGTCATTGGTCATTATGGGGCTAAATAGTGTCCTTTTTCTGCTGCAGCTATTTCCATATAGGTATATATAAGAATATATTTTTAAAAGGCAGGTGTGGAAAAACATGCTGGAAAGTAGGAATGCTTACAAAAATTAAAGTGTTAATTTTTTTTTTATCAGTTAAAGGGGTATTCCAGGAATTTTTTTATTTGACTATTATTTGACTATGCTACAAGGACTGTAAAGTTAGTGTAGTCCATAATATAATGTCTGTACCTGTGTTTGACAGTTTTCTCACAATTCTTATGTGATTTTCACCCCAATATTTATTTTTAACAACATACAAAATTACTGTTGTCTCAGATTTTTCCCAGGTTGCAATGCGGCCGAGGCCTGACGTGACTAGTCAGCTGATGACAGGGAGCCTGTCTGCTTCAATGGGTGGAGGGATCGCTTGGTGGAAGAGAGATCAATCTGCAACTAATGCAACATCCTTCCTAAGCATGTCCATTACTGTCTGCCAGGTACATACTAGTGTTGCTCGCGAATATTCGCAATCCGAATTTTATTCGCGAATATCGCATATTCGCGAATTCGCGAATATTCGCGAATATAGCACTATATATTCGTAATTACGAATATTCATTTTAATTTTTTTTTTTTACACAGTACACATCACAGTGATCATCCCTCTCTGCTTCCAGCTTGTGTGGTGTAAAGAAGGCTCTAATACTACTGTGTGAGACTGGTGTGCGAATTTTCGCATATGCGAATTTTCGCTTATGCAAATTTTTGTATATGCTAATTTTTGCATATGTTAATTTTCGCATACACAAATTTTCGCATATGCGAAAATAAAACGAGAATATTGCGAATATGCAAATATTCGCGAATATATGACAAATATTCGTCCATATATTCGCGAATATTTGCGAATTCGAATATGGCCTATGCCGCTCAACACTAGTACATACTAGAATCACCTTATGGTGGATAACCCCTTTGAAAATGGGCAAAGTGAATGAACAGAAGAGTAATCTTAATAGTTTATGTTCACATGCTGCTGCAGATCAGTTGATGAAAATGTGTAGTGTTTAGTGTAGTGTACAAAATCTGCAGGATGCTGCCACATCCTTAGACAGTCAGACATCCAGATGTATTTATGAGCAAAAAAATCACTGCAACACCCCCACACAGTGAAAAGAAGATGTGTAGCATTTATTCCATATATATATATATATATATATATATATATATATATATATATATGTGAGATGATAATGTAGGCTATAGGGAATGGTCAGGGGCGGTGACATTACACAGTGGGCAGGACTAGAGCTAACACACAAGATTAAGCCAAGCCTGGAGAGCCTGGAGACAACACAACACTGACAATGAGAGGACTACACAACTTTCTGTCAGTGGTTAATCAAGCAAAAACATGCTTAAAGAGTACCTGTCATCAAACCATATTTTCTAAACTAACTCAGATTATATTCCTAACTACTCCTAACACCCCTCCTGCCCGTAATTTTTTTTCTGAGCTTTAAAAAGCTCTGTATCATACCTTTCCCCTTGCTCACATTGTGTGAGCTCCCGGCAGGAGAAAGTAGGTGTTTCCCAGCAGGAGCAATGTCACTGAAGACTGCGAGAGCTTTGCCTCGCCATGCACCGCAGGCACTTCATGAGTTTGGTCTTCTGCCAGGCCCGGGAGGAGACCAAACTAATTGTTTGACTTGAGGCCAAACAGAGCCACCTAGTGGCCGTTTTTTTTTTCAATCACATTAACCCCTTAAGGACCAAGAATTTTTCTGTTTTTACACTTTCATTTTTTCCTCCTTACCTTTTAAAAATCATAACCCTTTCAATTTTGCACCTAAAAATCCATATGAGGGCTTATTTTTTGCACCACCAATTCTACTTTGTAATGACTTCAGTCATTTTACACAAAAATTTACGGCGAAACGGAAAAAAAAATCATTGTGTGACAAAATTGAAGAAAAAACACAATTTTGTAAATTTTGGGGGCTTCTGTTTCTTCGCTGTACATTTTTCGGTAAAAATGACACCTTATCTTTATTCTGTAGGTCCATACGATTAAAATGATACCCTACTTATAAAGGTTTGATTTCGTCGTACTTCTGGAAAAATTCATAACTACATGCACGAAAATGTATACATTTAAAATTGTCCTCTTCTGAAGTTTTAATCGGTATCATTTTTATTTTGATCAGACTTCTTGATCGCTTTTTAATCCTTTTTTTATGGTATGAAAAGTGACCAAAAAACGCTATTTTGGACATTGGAATTTTTTTGCGTGTACGACATTGACCGTGCGGTTTAATTAATGATATATTTTTATAGTTCGGACATTTACGCACGCGGCGATACAACATATGTGTATTTTTATTATGGTTACATATTTTTAATATGGAATTTCGGTAAAGGGGGGTGATTTAAACTTTTAATAAGGAAGGGGTTAATGTGTGTGTTTTAAAACTTTTTTTAAACTTTTTTTTTTTTTTTTACACTTTTAGTCCCCTTAGGGGACTTTAGGAGGAATCATTAGATTCCTCATACAGATCATTGCGGTTTCATAAAACCACAATGATCTGTGTGCTCTGCGCTCGATTGATAAAGCCTGGCCCTGCCAGGCTTTATCATTCAGAGAGCCGGAGCCGCCGCAGCAGGAGAGGTAAGCCCTCAGGCTACCTCAGTAGTGGATCGCCCACACGCGATCGCGCTGCGGGGGGGCGATCCCCCCCACTGGACCACCAGAGAGGAGATACAGGCACCTTTAGATGCCACTGTCAACTTTGACAGCGGCGATCTAAAGGATTAATAGCCAGCCGCATGTCGGCTATTAACGCCGGCCCCCAGCTACAAGAATCAGCTGGGGGCCGGCCGTTATGATGCGGGCTCGAGTCGGGAGCCCGCGTCATACCCCGGTAACGGCCATTGGACGAGCATAGACGTCCATGGTCGTTATCAGGTTAAAAACAGATAAAGGTTGAGAATTTTAACAGCAAGTAAATAGCAAAGTGTCTTTTATGATTACATAAGGAATAATATATTAAAAGTTTAGTTTAGTGACAGGTACTCTTTAAGCCAGAAAAGCCTGTGATAACACTATATTATAAAGTTATACGTCTTGGGGTGATAGTTTTATTTAAACATAATTTTCTGATACTGGAATATCCTGCCAAGATTTAAGAACCTATCAAGATCTGACTACATAAATCCGTTATCTATGGGGATGATCCACTGTAACAATCTTTGGCACGCTGCAAAATGACTAATTGTGGAACTGACTGAAAGCAAAGTTAATGTAAGCAGCGTGTACTGACCTTGCGTTTGGCAAGAAGAAGGTCGTTTGTCTTCCAAGATAATACATTTTATTGAGGATAGAGCATTCAGTTCACGGATGTAATAGCGAATTATAATCATCTCATATAAACTAGGGACAGTGGCCAAGTTTCCTATTTAGGACACAATGATACATAGTGTTTATGAGATGCCCCATTGTAAAGTTTCAAGGGTCTAAGTGTTTCTAAACTCAGTCCTGAGTACCCCAGATCTTACTGAAGGAGGCTGCACCCGTCAAACTGTTAGAACGACGGACATTACATTGGAATCCTGATCAGCACAGTGGCTCAGTGGTTAGCACTGTGGCCTTGCAGTACTGGGGTCATAGGTTAAAATCCAACAACATCTGTAAAGAGTTTATATGTTTCATCTGTGTTTGTGTGGATTTCCTTTCACACTTCAAAACATACTTGATAGGTGAATGTAGTTTGTGAGTGTACAATGCTGTGGAATCTGTATGCGCTATATAAATAAAGAGTTATTATGATTAATCCTGATGATACCTGTGTCTGTTGCGCTGAGTTACAATCCTTTATTACATTTAAAGGACGCATTCACAATTCAGAGCATAAATCTTTCATTATTTTATGCTAATTGAAGGCCCGCAGAGATCTTGTTCTGGTGAGATACGTTTTGCAAAGTGTAGACTGTACTGTCTAACCTCTTGGGGACGCAGGGCGTATGCATACGCCCTGCATCCCCATTCCTTAAGGACTCAAGGTGTACCTGTATGCTCTGGTCAAGGTTAATGGGTATAAACTGTTCTCACCAGCGGAGAATGGGTAAAACCTGGAGGGTCCCGGTTGCCACGGGCAGCCAGGACCCACATCTAATGCCAGGCACGGCCGATCGGGCTGATGCCCGGCATTTAGACACCACGATCAAAGTTGACCGTTGATTGAAAGTAAAAGAATCCTGGCAGCTCAGCGGAGCTAATCGGGACTATGGCAACAAAATTGCGATGTCCTGATCGGCTTACCGGATGACAGGAAGGTCCTCACCTGCCTCTCCGTCGTCCGATCGGTTATCTACTGCTCCATGCCTGCATGCTTCAAAGTGTAAAAAAAAGTTCATTAACCCCTTCCCTATTAAAAGTTTAAATCACTCCCCTTTTCCCATTTTTTATATAAAATAATATAATAAAGAATAAAAATAATCATAATTGGTACCGCCACGTGCGTAAATGTCCAAACTATTAAAATATAAGGTTAGCTAAATGACACGGTCGATGGTGTACAAGTAAAAAAAAATACCAAAGTCCAAAATTGCATTTTTGGTCACTTCATATACCATAAAAATATTAATAAAAAGCGATCAAAAAGTTCCATCAAAACAAAAATGGTACCGATCAAAACTACAGATGATGGCGCAATAAATAAGCCCCCCATATAGCCTCGTACACGGAAAAATTTAAAGTTATATGGGTCAGAAGATGCAATTTTAAACATACTAATTTGGTGTATGTAATTTATAATTTTTTAAAGTATTAAAATAAAATAAAACCTACATTAATTGGGTATCCTTGTAACCGTATGGACCTACAGAAGAAAGATAAGGTGTCCTTTTTACCAAAAAGTGCACTGCGTAGAAACGGGAGCCCCCAAAATTTACAAAATGGCGTTTCTTTTTTCGCTTCACCCCACAAATAATTTTTTTTTGTTTCACCGTAGGTTATAATATAAAATAAGTGATGTCATTACAAAGTACATATTGGTGACACAAAAAACAAGCCCTTATATGGGTCTGTAGGTGCAAAATTGATAGTGTTATGATTTTTAGAAGGGAAGGAGGAAAAAAGGAAAATGCAAAAACTAAGAGTCCCTAAGGGGTTAAAAATTCCATGCAGGAAAAAACTTACTGGCCCAAGTTTTACAAGCTTGTTGACTGTTTCCTATGACAACTATAAGAATTGTGGATGCAGCTTTATAAACTATAAAGCTGACCAAACAAGAGGCCTATTACTGAAGCTCTCTTTCAGGCATTTTAGTTTATTTCTGTAAACTATTACATCCCTGCTGTCAATGGGTTTCTATCCCAGCTGGGGATCAGATGAAGCCACCAAAGTCTGCCAGAGGCATGGCCTAATACAGAGTTTTCCAGCCAGTGTCAAGGAGGCGGGGCAGAGCAGCTTACATGCCACAGCCAAGCACACTTTGCTCACCTTTCCCTCTTGTTTTTATACCCTAACAGCTATCCAACCGTGTCTACAGCTCTTAGCAAATACAGCTGACAGATTCCTATTAAGGGGTTAAAGGGGTTCCCAATATGAGAAAAACATGGCTGATTTATTTGAAGAAATTATTACAGTATAGTCTATTATTTTCTAGTCTAGTATTTGTATGTTCATTTTTGGCTACTGTCAAGTGCATTTTGCATTAGGAGTTTGGCTCACACTGTCAATCATTTCTAACTTAAAACCTGTGAACTGTTAATCATTGTAAAGATAAAATGTTGTGTTAATATGTTATGACGGCTCACCATACAACATTTAGACTTTTTCTCATATGACCCCCTTTCTCTTTGACAGTTTAGAAAATTTCTGCTTCCAATTTCCACCAACTTGGAATGGCAGCTGCGAGGTGTTGGGGCAGATGAACATATCTTCTTTTTTAGTTATACACCACCCCCAATCATAAAAAAATGTTCATCCCGGGACAACCCTTTTTAAAGGCTTAGGACCCCTTTGGATTGTTGATTTATTTGATCACAAGTGTTAAAGGGGTATTCCAGGCCAAAACTTTTTTTTATATATATATCAACTGGCTCCGGAAAGTTAAACAGATTTGTAAATTACTTTCCAATAGTTATATTACCTTCCAATAGTTATTAGCTACTGAAGTTGAGTTGTTGTTTTCTGTCTAACTGCTCAATGATGATGTCACGTCCCAGGAGCTGTGCAGTTCCTATGGGGATATTCTCCCATCATGCACAGCTCCCGGGACGTGACATCATCATCGAGCAGTTAAGCAGAAAACTCCAGAAGCTAATAACTATTGGAAGGATTAAGATTTTTTAATAGAAGTAATTTACAAATCTGTTTAACTTTCCGGAGCCAGTTGATATATTAAAAAAAGTTTTTGCCTGGAATACCCCTTTAAGTGTTACAAAACATTTTGTAGTTTGCTTCTGCAGCTTGCATGTATTATAATACACTGAGAGCTTCTTGTTGCTGCTCAGTGTCAGTTCAGACAGACAATTTCTCTGATGGCTCAGTTTCTTCTACTGAAAGCTCATCTAAGCTGAAGTCTGATTTTAAAAAATCCCACCTGATGGAACTTACAATGAATGGCATCAAGCAGTTTGCTATGTATTATTGTAAGAAACCAAAAGCAGCAAAATGTTAAATACCATATATACTCGAGTATAAGCCTAGTTTTTCAGCACAATTTTTCGTGCTGAAAACGCCCCCCTCGGCTTATACTCGAGTGAACTCTCCGCCTGTCAATCCCTTCTCAGTGGTCTTCAACCTGCGGACCTCCAGATGTTGCAAAACTACAGCTCCCAGCATGCCCGGACAGCGATCGGCATGCTGGGAGTTGTAGTTTTGAAACATCTGGAGGTCCGCAGGTTGTAGACCACTGCGGCCTTCGTCATCATCCAGACCCCCCTTTAGTTTTCTACTCACCTCCCCTCGGTGGGAAGGAAGGGTGAGCTGGTCTGTGAGGTCCCTGCGCATGAACGTCCCTGTGCGTTGTCGTCAAGGCAACATCACTAGTCCGGGGCCGGCGAAGAGATGGGCCTCCCGGTGAAGATGGAAAGCCTGGAACGACTAACCCTCCCCACCGGACGGTCCCTGCAGCATAGATGGCCCGGACCAGCTCACCCTTCCTTCCCACCGAGGGGAGGTGAGTAGAAAACTAAAGGGGGGTCTGGATGATGATGAAGGCCGCAGTGGTCTTCAACCTACGGACCTCCAGAGGTTTCAAAACTACAACTCCCACCATGCCCGGACTGCCATCGGCTGTCCGGGCATGCTGGGAGTTGTAGTTTTGCAACATATGTAGGTCCGCAGATGTTGAAGACCACTGATGAAGGGATTAACAGGCGGTGATGATGTATTTCCCACCCTAAGCTTATAGTCGAGTCAATAACTTTTCCTGGGTTTTTGGGTTGAAATTAGGGGCCTCGGCTTATATTCGGGACGGCTTATACTCGAGTATATACGATAAATAAAAAAAATCCTCAAAACATGCAATTTAATAAACACAATTGATCCAAAGAAATCTAGCTATAAAGACCCAGATTTATTAATATGTGTGAGAGAAAAACTGAAGAGATTTTTGCCCACAGCGACCAATCACAGATTAGCTTTCACTTTACCACAGGTTATTAAGAAAGGAAAGCTGAACTGTGATTGGTCACTGTGGGCAAAATCTCTCCAGTTTTTCTCTCACACATGTTAATAAATCTGGGCTATAGACATCCTCTAAGATCACACTTCTATTGATGTTTGAACAGTCTGATATAATATATTATAATAGAATAGGGACCATACCTGGTCCCGATGGCTACACCGGCAAGTTTTACATATTGCTACAGTCAGACTTCGGGCCTCCTTTGTTGTCTACATTTAATGCTATATCATCAATGTCCTCCTTACCTGACTCTTTCTTAGCGGCTTTTATCCCAGTCATTCCTAAGGAAGGCAAGGACCCCAACCTCTGCCCTAGATATAGTCCCATCTCATTGCTCAACGCTATATGCTAAGCTCCTGGCACTGCCCCCCTCCTGGGCTCCCCAGTACACCTGAACCAAGTAGGCTTTGTAACCCCCAGGGAGGCCCATGACAACACCTTAAAGACCCTCTTCATCATCCATCATGCTCAGATCTCCCGCGTCCTGTTTATGGCCTTATCGCTGGACATGGAGAACACTTTCGACCGGGTGGGCTGGGGCTTCCTGGAGGGGGTTTAGCGACATATAGGATTAGGTCCTTTTGCTCTAAGTCGGGTCCGCTTCGTTGTTTATCCATAACGGCATGCACCAAAGTTATCCTCTTTCCCCTCTCTTCTATGTCCTAGCGATGGAACACTTGATGCAGGACATTACGGTATGCCTGGAGTCACTTGCCTCATCCCTACCGCTCACATCCCTGCCGTGGATCCACCCAGCTTATAAGATTAGACAAACTACTGCACCTTTCTCCTTTAATGCCCAGACGGTTCTGCAGACATGTCTGTGACATCTGTACGAATCACGCATGTTCTGTCCTTTCCTTTGCTACCGAGACTTTTCCCCTGGCTTGCTACCTGGTGGCTTTTTTACTGCCTCCTCAGATGCTCCCTTTCCTATTATCCAGGTTCTCCAGTCTTCCTTGCTGAGGGCTTTGCCGGAAAATCTACGGCAACATCAGCTCAACGACTAGATTTTTATTCCAGTACTCCCAGTTGTTACACTTCTATAACACTTGAAAGGTACCAGGAGACCTCCATAGGGATAAGACTGCCTTTGAATCCTTGTGTCTGGATACGAGCAAGCCGTCCTATGTCGTGTCATCTATTTATGCCTTCTTTTTAGTAGGGACTCGCATAAGCTACTCCCCTTCCAGGTGGTTGAGGGTGGGAGCTCGGTGTCACCTCTGGCACAGCAGAATGAGAAACCAAATACTTGCTTTGCCATAAGACATCAATCTCCGTCGCATTGCAGGAGTCCATTACATTACTCTCCCGATGGTATCAGGTCCCTACTCTCCTTCCTTGGAAGTTGGTCTCCCCCCCAACAGTTAAGGATTGGCTTAAAGAGGTGCTCCAATGTAGATTGTTTAGGATCCGGTTATTCTCTTCGCTCTAGAACACCTCCATGATGCGTACCCCTCATGTGACAGTTACCTTGCACTTATAAATTGTACACTCGCGACATGTTTTCCTTTTTATTCTACTATGTCCGGATTGTACCTGCTTGCTTTTGTATTCTGACCTATTGTGTTCCTTTTTTTATTTCAATAAAGTCTCTTTAAATAAAAAATATTAAAAAAAAGAATAGGGGCCATGTGGTCTACATTATACCTGAGCCATTTCAAGACAGCCGGTAATTTTCCATTATAACATTTAACACTAAAATCACCGTGGTAGAAGTCTCCGGGCTTCTCTAAAAGGGATCAGGTTCTCTATAGGTGCTAACAGACATCACTTACATATAACTTAGTTCTCCAACTAATTTTAAATTATATGTTCTAGGGAAAAAAACAATAGCACTGAGCTCTGTTTATATTTAGTATACATGCTTAAGGCAACAACATGATTGTAAATTGTATTAAAGGATCTATATAATTACTCATATGTCACAATGCTCAGTTATCTTATAGAACACAAACCTTTCCTACAAATGAGAATGGATTGCAAGGACCTTAAAGGAGTACAAAAAAAAATTTTTCAAATCAACTGCCAGAAAGTTATACAGATTTGTAAATTACTTCTATTTTTAAATCTGAAAGGGGTACTCCGGTGGAAAACATTATTTTTTTTTTATTAATCAACTGGTGCCAAAAAGTTAAACAGATTTGTAAATTGCGTATATTAAAAATCTTATCAGCTGCTGAATACTACAGAGAAATTATTTTCTTTTTGGATTTCTTTTCTGTCTGTCCACAGTGCTCTCTGCTGATACCTCTGTCCATTTTAGGAACTGACCAGAGCAGCATATGTTTGCTATGGGGATGTTCTCCTGCTCTGGACAGTTCCTAACATGGACAGAGGTATCAGCAGAGAGCACTGTGGACAGACCGAAATGAAATCCAAAAAGAAAAAAAATCTCTGTAGTATTCAGCAGCTGATAAGATTTTTAATATACGCAATTTACAAATCTGTTTAACTTTTTGGCACCAGTTGATTAAAAAAAAAAAAAAATGTTTTCCACCGGAGTACCCCTTTCAGATTTATAAATACCGTATATACTCGAGTATAAGCCGACCCGAGTATAAGCCGAGACCCCTAATTTCAACCCAAAATCCCAGGAAAAGTTATTGACTCGAGTATAAGCCTAGGGTGGGAAATACCTCATCCCCCCCTGTCATCATCCAGACCCGTCATTAACATCCTCATCATCCCCTTGTCATCATCCCACACATCCCCCCTTCATCATCCCCTTGTCATCATCCCACACATCCCCTTATCATCCCACACATCCCCCCTTCATCATCCCCTTGTCATCATCCCACACATCCCCTTATCATCCCACACATCCCCCCTTCATCATCCCCTTGTCATCATCCCACACATCCCCCCTTCATCATCCCCTTGTCATCATCCCACACATCCCCTTATCCCACACATCCCCCCTTCATCATCCCCTTGTCATCATCCCACACATCCCCTTATCCCACACATCCCCCCTTCATCATCCCCTTGTCATCATCCCACACATCCCCCCTTCATCATCCCCTTGTCATCATCCCACACATCCCCTTATCATCCCACACATCCCCCCTTCATCATCCCCTTGTCATCATCCCACACATCCCCTTATCATCCCACACATCCCCCCTTCATCATCCCCTTGTAATCATCCCACACCCCCCCCCCTTCATCATCCCCACCCCCCTTCATCATCCCCACACCCCCCCCCTTCATCATCCTCTTCTCATCATTCGCCCTCAGTGGTCTTCAACCTGCGGACCTCCAGAGGTTTCAAAACTACAACTCCCAGCAAGCCCGGGCAGCCATCGGCTGTCCGGGCTTGCTGGGAGTTGTAGTTTTGAAACCTCCGGAGGTCCGCAGGTTGAAGACCACTGCGGCCTTCAACATGCGGACCTCCAGAGGTTTCAAAACTACAACTCCCAGCAAGCCCGGGCAGCCATCGGCTGTCCGGGCTTGCTGGGAGTTGTAGTTTTGAAACCTCCGGAGGTCCGCAGGTTGAAGACCACTGCGGCCTTCAACATGCGGACCTCCAGAGGTTTCAAAACTACAACTCCCAGCAAGCCCGGGCAGCCATCGGCTGTCCGGGCTTGCTGGGAGTTGTAGTTTTGAAACCTCCGGAGGTCCGCAGGTTGAAGACCACTGCGGCCTTCAACATCATCCAGCCCCCTCTCACCCCCTTTAGTTCTGAGTACTCACCTCCGCTCGGCGCTGGTCCGGTCCTGCAGGGCTGTCCGGTAAGGAGGTGGTCCGGTGAGGAGGTGGTCCGGGCTGCTATCTTCACCGGGGGCGCCTCTTCTCCGCGCTTCCGGCCCGGAATAGAGCCGTTGCCTTGACAACGACGCATCTGCGTCGTTGTCAAGGCAACGTGACTATTCTGAGGCCGGGCCCGAAGCGCTTAGAAGAGGCCTCCCCGGTGAAGATAGCAGCCCGGACCACCTCCTCACCGGACCACCTCCTTACCGGACAGCCCTGCAGGACCGGACCAGCGCCGAGCGGAGGTGAGTACTCAGAACTAAAGGGGGTGAGAGGGGGCTGGATGATGTTGAAGGCCGCAGTGTTCTTCAACCTTGCGGACCTCCGGAGGTTTCAAAACTACAACTCCCAGCAAGCCCGGACAGCCGATGGCTGCCCTGGCTTGCTGGGAGTTGTAGTTTTGAAACCTCTGGAAGTCCGCAGGTTGAAGACCACTGCGGGTGGGGGAGTTCACTCGAGTATAAGCCGAGGGGGGTGTTTTCAGCACGAAAATCGTGCTGAAAAACTCGGCTTATACTCGAGTATATACGGTAGAAGTAATTTACAAATCTGTATAACTTTCTGGCAGTTGATTTGAAAACATTTAATTTCCTCTGTATTCAGCAGCTAATAATTACTGGAAAGATTATGATTTTTAAGAGAAGTAATTTACAAATCTGTTTAACTTTTTGGCACCAGTAGATTTAAAAAGGTTCTCCACCATAAGGTGATTTTAGTATGTACCTGGCAGACAGTAATAGACATGCTTAGGAAGGATCTGCGCTTGTCTTGGGGCTAAATGGCTATGCTGTGAGATTACCATAATACTGTGGCTAGCTTTTTGTGAACTGGGCATTTCCTGTTGGAGTTCGTTCTCTCAAACTACAAATCTCATAGTTTCTTGTTTGTAAGTGTGAGGTCACTTTCCTCCATCCCACACATCAGCCACCCCACCCAAGGAAAAACAAATCAGCTGCATTTCATTCAAAAGACCAGTGTTTTCTAACCAGAGTGTCTCCAGCTGTTGCAAAAATACAATTGGTTGTAGCATGATCTCTCTCCCACCCAGAGGTCGCTCCACCTATTGAACTGGACAGGCTCCCTCGGATCACCTGACTAGTCATGTCATGTCTTGCCACACTGCAACCTGGGAAAACCTGAGACCTGAGTTATTTTGTATGCTGTTAAAAATAAATATTGGGGTGAAAATCACAAAAGAAGAATTGAAAGACCACCGTCAAACACAGTTGCAGACACTATATTATGAACCCAATTTACAGCCCCTGTACCATAGTTCAATAAAAATAAAAATAAATCCTGGAATACACTTTAATCCTTCCAGTATTATCAGCTGTTGTATACTCCAGAGGAAGTTGTGTAGTTCTCTCCACTCTGACCACAGTGCTCTCTGCTGACACCTCTGTCTGTGTCAGCAGAGGATTAATATGGGGATTTGCTTCTACTCTGGACAGTTCTTGACACAAACAGAGGTGTCAGCAGAGAGCACTGTGGTCAGACTGGAAAGAACTACACAACTTCCTCTGGAGAATACAGCAGTTGATAAGTATTGGATTTTTAAATAGAAGTAACCCCTTTAAGTCTCAGCATCCACATTGCATGTGTAGGGGGCATCACAGCCAAGATCAATGACCACATGAGATAAAATTGACAAATTATGCGCTGGCAATGTAAAGATGCAACTGATTGAAGAGCTAAACTTGTGAACTTGTTGATCCAGTTAATCCCCAATATACTGGAAAAAATACCCTAAAATAAGTCATTAAAGGGGTTCCCAAAATAAGAAAACATGGCTTATTTCCTTGAAAAAGTAATTACAGTGTAGTCTATTATTTTTAGGCCCTAATAGGCCATGCTTATCTTTTTATGTCTATTCTCGGCTACTGTCAAGCATATGTTACATTTGGAGTTTTGCTCACACTGTCAATCATTTCTAACGTAAAACCCGTGAAGAGTTAATCATTCTTAAGATAAAGCGTTGTGTAATATGTAATGACTGCTTACCCTATAACATTTGGGCTTTTTCTCACATAAGCCATTTTCTCTTTGACAGTTTAGAAACTTTCCGCTTCCAATTTACAGCAAATAATTTTCAAATAAGCGACAGATGCCGAAATAAGCAACATCTGCATCTGTGCCTCACCTATTTATATGACAGTGCTGAGCTGTGATTTTACACTAACAGTTAAGGGCATAGCAGATGTCGGCTCTTCAATATAAACCATTTTGTAATTTACATAAATGCGCACGGGCTGCGGTTATTCCTTACAGCCGCTAAGTAGTTCCCTGGGCAGCAGCTTCTCTGTTACTCACTAAAAGTCAATGGGTCATTTGGAGACGATTAACCAAAGTACGGCCCGCGGAGGGGTAAAAGGAGATCTTATTTTGCTTGGCTGGCAAGTCTTGAGTGATAACACCTAATATAGTATTATTCCTTTCATCTAATGGGGAATAATAAGATGATGACATAGGACAGTATCTGCACTGCTTGGGATGAGTTTTACATTGGGCACTTGTGTATATACAAAATGCAGACAACATTTTTCATCCTTAAAGGGGTATTCCGGGCAAAAACATTTTATCCCCTATCCAAAGGAGATGTCTGATCGCGGGGGGCCCGCTGCTGAGACCCCCCACTATCTCCCTGCAGCACCCGCATTCTATGCAGGGCTGCGTCTCTAGTTTTGGAAACCTCTGGGTTTCCAGGACTGGGGATGTGACTTTTCTAGGACCCCAGCTGCTATGACATGTAAATTTCACCCCTTAATCATGTCATGGGGGCGGAGTCACCTTCTGCTGTCTATTTGCCTAGGTGCCGCAGTCACTGTTGTCCATGGCCTCAAATATCCTCAAATATCCTGACCTGCACATTTACTCTGCACAGGTTTTTATAAATTTCCCCAAAAGATCCCACCAGATGGAACTTACAGTGAATGTCATCAAGCAGTTTGTAAGAAACCAAATGCTGCAAAACAAAAAACAATAACAAAGGGGAAGACTTATCAAAATCTGTCCAGAGGAAAAGTTGCTCAGTTGCCCATAGCAACCAATCAGATCGCTTCTTTCATTTTTAACAAGGCCTCTGCAAAACTAAAGCAGCGATCTGATTGGTTTCTATGGGCAACTGAGCAACTTTTCCTTTGCACAGGTTTTGATAAATCTCCCCCAAAATGTTGTTGTTTTTTTAATCCTCAATACAAAATGTATCCAATGTCCTTAGTCTTTAAAAAAGGAAATCAAGTCATATAGACATGTGCTAAGATCACACTTCTATTGATGTTTGAACATTATAATATTATACAATATAATAGAATAAGGGCCATGTGGTCAACATTACACATGAGCCATTTTAACACAGTCGGTAATTTTCCATTATAACATTTAAGGGTGCGTTCCCACCTGGCGTATACGCAGCGTATTTGACGCTGCGCAATATGTATGGAAGCAGCGGGAAATACGCTGCGTATTCCTCGCTCACTATACACACAGGGCTTTCCGGCGGCAGCCCTATGTGTGCAGTGAGTTTTGGAGGCGGGGCCATGTGCCGGCTTGACTGTGACGAGTGGCTCCGCCTCCAAAACTCACTACACGCATAGGGGTGCCGCCGGAAAGCCCTGTGTATATAGTGAGTGAGGAATACGCAGCGTATTTCCCGCTGCTGCAGTAAATTTTGCGCAGAGTCAAATACACTGCGTATACGCCCTGTGGGAATGCACCCTAACACTTCAACTAAAATTAGCCCGATGGAAATCTCCAGGCGTCTCTGAAAGGGATCAGATTCTCAAAAGGTCCCAACAGACCTCACTTAGACATGGCATGTGATTTTAAATGATGTGTCCTAGAAAAAAAACTATATATCTATTAGGTATAAACGCTTACGGCAACAACATGAATGTAAATCAATTGATGCCAACAAGTTAAACAGATTTGTAAATTTCTTCTATTTAAAAATCTTAATTTTTCTAGTACTGATCAGCTGCTGTATGCTCCAGAGGAAGTTGTGTAGTTCTTACCAGTGTTCAAACCTATGCTTGTCCATGAGAGGAAGTTAGAAAATTATAACGTTCTAGATGCAAAGCACCAGTTATGGATGTCAGAACCTATCACTCTTAGGGTGCGTTCACACACTATTTGTTTTTGCGGGTTTTCCGCCGCATATGTGAAAGGGGGCGGGCTCTTCTCGGCTGTCCGCAGCAGATTTTCCACAGAGGAATTAACACTGCGAAAAAGCCCCATTGAAGTCAGTAGGGACTGCGGCGGATTTTCTGCAACGTAAATTCACGCAGCGGAAAATCTGCTATGGACAGCCGAGAAGAGCCCGCCCACTTTCAAATACGCAGCGGACAACCCGCAAGAACAAATAGCGTGTGAACGCACCCTAATACATGAAACACTTTCACTCAATCTCCATCATTTTTTCCTTCTACGCTATTGTCCAAGCATTTCTTGAGACTTCTATTTCAAACCGATGTTTCAGACACTCACAAGTGTCAAGTGTAAAGTGTGTTGAGAAATATTGCCTTCTGCATTGGTCATTCATTCTCAAATTACTGCCAAATCTGTCTTGACCAGCTCACTAAGGGATCAGATTACATTGTTATCATAGAAGTCTATGGAGAGGGGAAGTGGAAGAATTGTCTGCTAAAAAGAGACAGAAGAAGAGAGAGACAAAGAAAAGTAGCTGTAGCATCAAGTATATATATTTTTTTATCTCATCCAGTACTAAATGCACAGCTACACTTTTCATTACTGATGTGTAATGTCCTGCTGCTGCTTCTGAGGGTGTGATACAGCAACATAGAGGAGCAGGATCTCATTTGCTGTGTGCACAGTTTATCAGAGACATTAGAGCAGCTAGTCTTTTATATACTATAAAGCCGTGATCACTAACAGACAGATCGCAGTTCAAGGCTGGACCCAGCCGCCGTCTGCTGTGCACCCAGTCCTGAAACAGAGCCCAAAAATTTACTGTGAAATTTTTGGTTATTTCATGGGGTACAACAAGTAGGTTGCTGTAGGTCTTAGTACCCCAAACACTTACTGATATACTGCACCACACCCTGTTCTCTGTAAATATTGTCATTAGGCTCTTCCAGCATCCCTCTGCTTCCACAATAGCAAAGGAATTCGGGCACAGTAGAGGAGGTAATATTTACAGAAAGCGGGCCGTAGTGCAGAATATCTAAAATGTAGGGCTGGGCGGTATACCGGTTCATACCGAATACCGAAATTTTTGTGCTGCACGATATGAATTTTTCCCATATCGCAATATCGGTTGGGCCCCTCCCCATCAGGAATGAATAAATTATCAGCCCAGCACTGCGCTGTCCCCACATCGGGGAACTAATCCTATGTGACCCGCCAGCGCTGTTCTGCTCCCCCCAAAATCATGTTATCCACCAGCGCGGTTCTGCTTCCCCCCCCCCCCCAATTATCAGCCCAGTGGGGTACTACTCACATATGTCACCCGCAAGCACAGCCCTCCTCCTCTTTGTTGCGGGCCGCCGGCGCTGGAACTCTATACTGTACGTCAGTGGTCACCAACCTGCAGACCTCCAGATGTTGCAAAACTACAACTCCCAGCATGCTCGGACAGCCAACGGCTGTCCTGGCATGCTGGGAGTTGTAGTTTTGCAACATCTGGAGGTCCGCAGGTTGGAGACCACTGCTGTATGCTGTATCCTTATGCCCGGGCTGCAAAAAACTTACCTACATTGGCCTTACGCTGGGGACGGGAACGTCTGAGAGCCGTCAGCCTATCAGCCGCAGCGATGTCCTGCCCCGGCCAGTGATAGGCTAAATCTACTGTCATGTAAGAAGCCGGCTTCTTACATGAGTAGTACCCTGCTGGGCTGATAAATGGGGGGGAGCAGAACAGCGCTGGCGGGTAACATGATTTTTTTTGGGGGGGGAGCAGAACAGCGTTGGCGGGTAACATGATTTGGGGGGGGGGGGTGGGGTGGGTGTGAAAGAAATACTGTTATATACCGTGGAACCACCATAAGTTATAAAAATACTGTGATACACATATTTGGTCATACCGCCCAGCCCTATCAAAATGTTGAAGGGGGGGGGGGGGGGTCTGTTGCTACTTACAGGGGAGCTGCTGCTATCTACAGGGCACTGATACTACCTGCGAGGGGGGGGGGGGGGGGATTTTTCAGACCTTTGCTTAAGTAGATTTTCTCTAACTGGACAGCTCTGAATTTTAACATTAGCGACCTCTAAGTAACAGACCTTGCCATAAGAGGAAAACGCAAAATACAAACAAGTCTAAACACAAGTCAAGATTCAGGATTCACAGAAACAGATGTGAACGCAAGCCAAAATACAAGAACAAGTTACCAAAACAGATACCAAACAAGACAGGCTAACCGACCAAGGCACAGACAGATAACTACAAACGAACTAAATGCACATAAACAAGTATAACTACAAATAAAAGGCTAAAATAATGATACATGTGTGCAGAGACGGAGAAGAAGTGCAAAGTAAAATAAGCAGCACACCTGAAAGGCTGTGGAGGCCTGAAATAACCCCTCCAAGCTGCCTATTGGCCTGGGACTGTAACTCTTAACTGACCAGAGAGCAACATGCACAGCCTGGTCAGGTATGATTGTTACAATACCCCTGCGTACAATCAGAGAAAACTGCAGAGGAGAAAACTGGTGAAAAATATCAGATATCTATATTGGTGAGAAATAATGCTACTACTCATGCACACATACATGACGGCGAATTCTGCAAAGTCTTCTAAAAGGAATGGAACACAGGTTCACCAAATGGTAAGGTCTTTGTAATTCCTTCTTCATTTTGTCTGGACAAATAACATTTTGTCTGCCAGTTTGAGGTGATGTTTCAGTTCTCATTTGGTTTTCGCAGCAAATATTTAAAGGGGTACTCCGCTGCTCAGCATTTGGAACAAACTGTTCAGAACGCTGGAGCCGGCACCGGGGATCTCGTGACGTCATAGCCTCGTACCTCATGATGTCATGCCCCGTCCCCTCAATGCAAGCCTATGGGAGGGGACGTGACGGCTGTCATGCCCCCTCCCTTAGACTTGCATTGAGGGGGTGGGACATGACATCATAAGGGGGCAGGGCTATGACTTTACGAGATTCTGGTGCGTGCTCCAGCGTTCGGAACAGTTTGTTCCAAATGCTGAGCAGCGGAGTACCCCTTTAAGCTTCCTTGAAACATTAGATTTATTGACTCCAACAGAGTCAACAATACCATAGGCATGCATTGATAAGTTCAAGAATATGCTTTTTGTATAATACTTATACTAAAGAGACAATGAATAATTGAACATGACACAAGAAAACACAATAATACCTACTTGTCAGATTGTTGCTTTATACTCACAATAACTGAGCTGTATTTCATCAGTACATAGAGGAAATAGCTTTATCTGCTCAAGACCACATTTGTACTAATTAGCGCTGGGCGGTATACCGGTTCATATCGAATACCGAAATTTTTGTGCTGCACGATATGAATTTTTCCCATACCGCAATACCGATTGGGCCCCTCCCCCTTGGGAAAGAATGAATAATCAGCCCAGCGCTGCTAATCATATGAGACCCGTCAGCGCTGTTCTGCTCCCCCCCACCAAATCATGTGACCCGCCAGCGCTGTTCTGCTCCCCCCACCAAATCATGTTACCCGCCAGCGCTGTTCTGCTCCCCCCCACCAAATCATGTTACCCGCCAGCGCTGTTCTGCTTCCCCCCACCAAATCATGTTACCCGCCAGCGCTGTTCTGCTCCCCCCCAAAATCATGTTACCCGCCAGCGCTGTTCTGCTCCCCCCCACCAAATCATGTTACCCGCCAGCGCTGTTCTGCTCCCCCCCAATTATCAGCCCAGCAGGGTACTACTCACATATGTCAAGCACTGCCCTCCTCCTCTTTGTTGCGGGACGTCGGCCCTGGAACTCTATACTCTATACTGTACGCCAGTGGTCTCCAACCTGTGGACCTCCAGATGTTGCAAAACTACAACTCCCAGCATGCCCGGACAGCCAACGGCTGTCCTGGCATGCTGGGAGTTGTAGTTTTGCAACAGCTGGAGGTCCGCAGGTTGGAGACCACTGCTGTACGCAGTATTCCTATGCCCGGGCTGCTAAAGATAAACAAAATAAACTTTAACTTACCTACGTCGGCCTTACGCTGGGGACGGGAACGTCTGAGAGCCATCAGCCTATCACCGGCTGCAGCGATGATAGGCTGATCACCGGCCAGTGATAGGCTGAGCGCACTGTCATGTAAGAAGCTGGGGAGGAGCAGAACAGCGCTGGCAGGTAACATGATTTGTGATACACAAAATACCGTGATACACATATTTGCTCATACCACCCAGCCCTAGTACTAATACTGTAGTGGTGAATGCCACTGTATATACTTATTGCTGATGGACGTAAAAAAAAAAATTATGCTGCATGCAAAAAATGTAGTCAACTACACTCTAGTTTACACAAAAAAAGTATATATGTTACAGCATGGATTATGCTGTATGGCATACAGCAACGTATGTTTTCTGTTAACATATAGTTTTTTTTCTATGAAGCCCATACATTGAACGAAGATCAGCGACACTGCATTAATTGTGTGCAGCAGGCGTTGATTAAATCAGTCGGCTCTAGGACCCCTCGAGTATACACCATCTCTATAAACAGCAAGGCATTTCCAAGAGGATTCAGCTGAAAGAATGTTCAGCTTTGGAAATTCTGCCGTGTGTACAGTGAAAACAATGGGAGTCTGCTGCACCAGAATTTCTGAGCTGAATTTTTACACTGCTGGGTGTTGTAGTTTTGCAACATCTGGAGGTCCGCAGGTTGTAGACCACTATCCAATACTTTACATTGCACGGATCCCTCAACATGCGATGGTTTCAACAAACAATGGTCCATTTAGAACGGATTACCATCGTATGTTGAGGGACCACTGTACACTAATGAAAAGAGAAGCTGTTACTGTTTAATACATTTTTCACCATTGACCCTCTCCCATTCTCACCAAAGGTGCGGTTCCCAATGTTTAGACCCATATCTATTAGAATATTACAGTCACTTTTCCTTTTATTCACAAAAAAAGGAAGATCATTCTACATTGATGGGGTTTTCAAGACTAACACGTTCATGACCCATCAACCTTGGTTGATTATTGAGATGTGATGTTTGAGTTTCCACACACTTTAGGCCAAAATATATGTTAAAGGGGTAGTCCAGTGGTGAAAAACTTATCCCCTATCCTAAGGATAGGGGATAAGTTTAAGATCGCGGGGAGTCCGACCGCTGGGGCCCCCTGCGATCTCTCTGTACAGGGGCCAGGCTCTCCGGCCAGATAGCGGGTGTCGACCTCCGCACGAAGCGGCAGCCGACACGCCCCCTCAATACATCTCTATGGCAGAGCCGGAGATTGCCGAAGGCAGCGCTTCGGCTCTGCCATAGAGTTGTATTGAGGGGGCGTGTCGGCCACCGCTTCGTGCGGAGGTCGACACGCCCCCTTCCCGCGGGCTGTCGGGGTTCCGTACAGGAGATCGCAGGGGGCCCCAGCAGTCGGACCCCTTGCGATCTCAAACTTATCCCTCTGGCTTGTATATGCAAGAATAAAACATGGAATAGCATAGACATTTTGTAATGAAATGTGTGTCTGGTGACTAAGCAGTACCAACTCTATGGAGAGATCTCTGAAGGAGGAGAAGAAAACATTTGGATTTTTTTTTTTTTACTTTTTTTTATTCTAGTATTGTAGAAAAACCATGGGGATAAAAATCTCAATAAGTGATCAGTTATTGACTCATAAGAAGTGGTTTCATTGTAATATAAATATCTTTCTGTGACTCACGCAGCTCTAGTGGACTTGCTAAAAATAACCTGCATGTCTATACAAAGCGCAGAACATTGACATTAGAAATTGTGAATGAAGACTGCTATGAAGATTGGTAGGATACAGTACGGTGATTTGCACCAATAAGCCTCTTCAAAAATGTGCAAATCAAGAAAACCAAAACAAATACAGTATGAAGAGTCACCAGGGAGGGTCCTCTCCTGCAATTAAAGGGGTACTCCGGTGAAAACCTTTTTTTTTTTTAAATCAACTGGTGGCAGAAAGTTAAACATGTTTGTAAATTACTTCTATTAAAAAATCTTAATCCTTCCAGTACTTATTAGCTGCTGAATGCTACGGAGGAAATTCCTTTCTTTTTGGAACACTGATGACGTCACGAACACAGTGCTCTCTGCTGACATCTCTGTCCATTTTAGCAACCATGCATAACAGATGCATAGCAGATGTATGCTAAGGGTAGTTAGCACTGCTGCCTTGCAGTGCTGGGGACTTGGGTTCAAATCCCACTAAGGACAACAATAAAAAAAAGTGTTATTATTATTCACTGGAGTACCCCTTTAAGTTGTCTTTTCTTCAGGGTATGTATAATTAATTTACGAAAGGTGTCATAACACTCTACAGTATTGGTATGCGTTCTTTTTACATCATCTAAACAATTGAATCTTTGATGGGTTTATTGACTACAGACTCATCTTCCTTCTCATCTCCTTGGGTCATACCATGCATTAAAGGGGTACTCCGGCCCTGAGACATCTTATCCCCTTCCAAAGGATAGGGGATAAGATGTCTGACCACGGGGGTCCCGCCCCTGGGGACCCCCGCAATCTTGCATTCGGCACCCACCTCTTTGAGCTGCACGCCACGCTGCCAGCTCACAAACTGCCGGGTGCCGACAACGGGGCCGGAGTATCTTGATGTCATGACTCCGCCCCCCGTGTGACGTCACCCCATGCCCCCGCTATGCAAGTCTATGGGAGGGGAGCAAGCTCTTGTGCTCATATCCCTTCCTCATATCCTGAACCCATATCCCGTCCTCATATCCCAACCCCATATCCTCATATCTGAACCTTATATCCTGACCTCATATCATATCCCGACCTTATATCCCATTCCATTATCCCGTCCCCACATTCTGTCCCCGTATGCTGACCTTTCATTCCAACCTCAAATCCCATCCCCATATCCCGTCCCCATATTTGTTCCTCATATCCGAACCCTATGTCCTGACCTTATATCATATCCTGACCTCGTATCACAACTTCATATCCCGACCCCCATATCCCTTCCCCATATGCTGACCTTTTATCCCGACCTCATATCCTGTCCCCATATCTAGACCTCATATCCCGACCTCATATCCCATCCCCATATGCCGTCCTTTTATGCCGACCTCATATACCGTCCCCATATCCTGTCCTCATGTGGCTTGGCTTTGTTGGAGTGGGCGTGATTTGTAAGCCAGACCAATGCACAAAAAAAGGTAGAAAAGAAAAGGGGTGTGGCTTAAATGTGGGTGTGGTTTTGTTAGATGGAGGCATGGCATGTGAGGAGGGTGTGGCTTGCCAGCCAGACTAACGCACTCTCCAGGAGATGCAGAGAGGAGCATGTGGTATAAGGTACTGGAAGTCCCATATACTTGCTTCACGTAAGGGGATAGTTAAGGGTTAATTTAAATATCCTATATTTTTAGTGGACATATTAGTAGCATGTGTACCAAGTATTATCGAAATATCTCCAGCCGTCCAGAAGTTATGCTGGAACATACATTTCTCATAGACTTGCATGGGACTTTAAACAAAAACCCTGACTCTCGCAAACAGGGGTGGGTATTGGTGAATTAACTCATCCTATGTTTGTAGTTGACATACAGTCATTTCCATAAATATTGGGACATCAAAACAATTCTAAAATTTACACCACCACAATGCATTTGAAATGAAACAAACAAAATGTGCTTTAACTCCAGAATGTCAGCTTTAATTTGAGGGTATGTACATCCAAATCAGGTGAACGGTGTAGAAATTACAACAGTTTGCATATGTGCCTCCCACTTGCTAAGGGACCAAAGGTAATGGGACAATTGGCTTCTCAGCTGTTCCATGTTCCTGGTGTGTGTTATTCCCTCATTATCCCAATTACAATGAGCAGATAAAAGGTCCAGAGTTCGTTTCAAGTGTGCTATTTGCATTTGCAATATGTTGCTGTCAACTCTCAAGATGAGATCCAAAAAGCTGTCAGTATCAGTGAAGCAAGCCATCATTAGGCTGAAAAAAACAAAACAAACCCATCAGAGAGATAGCCAAAACATTAGGCATGGCCAAAACAACTGTTTGGAACATTCTTAAAAAGAAGGAACGCACCGGTGAGCTCAGCAATAGTGTTGCTCACGAATATTCGCAATTCGAATATTATTCGCGAATATCGCATATTCGCGAATTCGCGAATTTCGCGAATATAGCGCTATATATTCGTAATTACGAATATTCGTTTTTTTTTTTTTTTTTTTCTCTTCACAGTACACATCACAGTGATCATCCCTCTCTGCTTCCAGCTTGTGTGGTGTAAAGAAGGCTCTAATACTACTGTGAGAGACTGGTGTGCGAAAATTCGCATATGCGAAAATTAGCATATGCTACTTTTCGCATATGCGAATTTTCGCGGATGTTAATTTTGTATGAGCTAATATTCACATATGTTAATTTTCGCATACGCGAATTTACGCATATGCGAAAATAAAACGGGAATATAACGAATATGCGAATATTCGCGAATATATGACGAATATTCATCCATATATTCGCGAATATTCGCGAATTCGAATATGGCCTATGCCGCTCAACACTACTCAGCAACACCGGTGAGCTCAGCAACACCAAAAGACCCGGAAGACCAAGGAAAACAACTGTGATGGATGTATGTATGTCAAAGTCAACAATCAAGAGAAAAAGAGACCGAAGCGTGTCTCGAAACGCGTCTAGCTCAACTAGCATACACCAGCAGTCTGATATAGACACCTGCATTAAAAGCCGGGAACGCGCTGAATCATTTGCAACCGCTCGAGACCCTAAGATTGGGGCCCACTGCAGTACGTGCGCAACAGCACACAAGGACGCCGCTCCCGTGGACAACCATCTAGCTTGGACAGTCTCCATAGGCCAGACGCCAGCCTTGCCAGTCCAGCATCACGGAAACCCACGCAGCCATTTTGCGGCTTATCCTCCGGACGGACAACATAATGTATTTAATTGTATAAAGCTTTAAGGTTTATTTTATTTTATTTTAACATATTTAGCAAAAAGTTATACTTTTTAAACTATTTTTATTTGCATTTTCTCTACCTTATGCAAGGGCCCTGCAGGGGTAGATGGATATAATTACTGAATATTAATAACATCAATAAATGTTGAATCATACTGAATTCTCCTACTTTATTTAATTATATCACTTACACATCATTCACATACACGTCCTAATCACCCTTTATATCACCTACACAACGTTTACACACACATCCTTTTCTTTTCATTCACCAAATACCACAAACACATATCATTTTTAACTATTTAGTATTAAACTAACTATATAAGCCCAGATTGAGGAAATACGCATCCAGTATATACATTTGTATATACACTTCTCCAACAATCAAGAGAAGACTTCACCAGAGTGAATACAGAGGATTCACCACAAGATTGATGAGCCTCAAAAACAGTAAGGCCAGATTAGAGTTTGCCAAACGACATCTAAAAAAACCTTCACAGTTCTGGAACAACATCCTATGGACAGATGAGACCAAGATCAACTTGTACCAGAGTGATGGGAAGAGAAGAGTCTGGAGAAGGAAAGGAACATGATCCTAAGCATACCACCTCATCAGTGAAGCATGGGGGTGGTAGTGTCATGGTGTGGGCATGTATGGCTGCCAATGGAACTGCTTCTCTTGTATTTATTGATGATGTGACTGCTGACAAAAGCAGCAGGATGAATTCTGTGTTTCGGGCAATATTATCTGCTCATACTCAGCAAAATGCTTCACAACTCATTGGATGGTGCTTCACAGTGCAAATGGACAATGACCAAAGCATACTGCAAAAGCAACCAAAGAGTTTATTAAGGGAAAGAAGTGAAATGTTATGGAATGGCCAAGTCAGTCCCCTGACCTGAATCCGATTGAGCATGCATTTCACTTCGTGAAGACCAAACTGAAGGGAAAATGCCCAAAGAACAAACAGGAACTGAAGACAGTTGCAGTCGAGGCCTTGCAGAGCATCACCAGGGATGAAACCCACCAATGTCTGGTGATGTCTATGCGTTCCAGACTTCACGCTGTAATTGACTGCAAAGGATTTTTCAGCAAGTATTAAAAATTGAAAGTTTGATTTATGATTATTATTCTGTCCCATTACTTTTGGTCCCTTAACAAGTGGGAGGCACATATGCAAACTGTTGTAATTCCTACACTGTTCACCTGATTTGGATGTAAATACCCTCAAATTAAAGCTGACAGTCTGCAGTTAAAGCAAATCTTGTTTGTTTCATTTCAAATCCATTGTGGTGGTGTATAGAGCCAAAAATGTTAGAATTGTATCGATGTCCCAATATCTATGGACCTGACTGTATAAGTAACATGTGTACCAAGTTTCAAATAAATATCTTTAGCCGTTTGGAAGTGATGCTGGAACATACACACATTCATACACACATTGGGGGAGATGTATTAAAACCTGTGCAAAGGAAAAGTTGACCAGTTACCTATAGCAACCAATCGGATCGCTTCCTTTATTTTGCAGAGGCCTTGTTAAAAATGAAAGAAGCAAGCTGATTGGTTGCTATGGACAACTGGGCAAATTTTTCTCCGGACAGGTTTTGGTAAATCTCCCCATTGAGTTATATATATATATATATATATATATATATATATATATACTAGCTGAGTTATATAGACTAGCTGAGTAACCGGCGTTGCCCGAGTTTTCCAACCCAATCCTTGTGGGGGGAGAAAAGCAACAGAGGAGGGAGCTTTTGTCCTCATATGCCGCCCTGAAAACCTGACCCCATATCTCCTCCTCATAAACTGACCCCAAATCCCCTTCTCATATTCCAACCTCATATCCTGTCCTCATATTTTGTCCTCATATCCCGACATCATATCCTATCCTCATATCCCATCCTAATTTCCCGACCTCATATCCCAATCCCATATTCCGTCCCAATATCCCGCCCTCATATCACAACCTCACATCCCATTCTCATTTCACGTCCCCATATTCTGTCCTCATATCTCATACCCATATCCTGTCCCCATATCCGACCTCATATCTGACCTCATATCCCGACCTCATATCACCCTGTCCTCTGGTGGGGCTGAGTTTTGATGAAGATATTGTAAGCTGAAAATAAAAGGGTGTGGCTTAAATGGTGGGCGTGTCTTTGCAAGTTAGGGCATGGAATGCGGGGAGGGCATTCACCAGGAGATACAGAGCGGAGATTGTGGAGGAAGGTACCAAAAGTCCCATATACTTGCATGGGACTTGAAAAAAAGACCCTATCCTTCACATAAGGGGGTAGATTAGGGTTAGTTTAAAGGGGTTATCCAGGAATAAAAAAAACAGACCTATTTTCTTCCAAAGACTGCTCCCTGTCTGTCTCCACTTTGGAGACTTGGCTCCATTCACTTCAATGGAACTGAGCTACAGAATCACACTCAACCTGGAGACAGACAGTGAGAGGTCTTTGAAAGAAATAATCTATTCCTGGATAACCCCTTCAGCTATTATATATTTTTACTTGACATATAAGTAACATGTGATCAAGTATTATCGAAATATCTCCAACCTATGGAAGTTATGCCGGAACATACATTTCCTATAGATTTGCATTGGACTCAAAAACCCAACCCTCACAAATGGGCGAGGTTAGGGTTTAAGTAACTATCTTATATTTTTAGTAAACATATAAGTAACATGTGACCAAGTATTATCGAAATATCTCCAGCTGTTGGAAAGTTATGCAGTAACATATATTTCCCATAGACTTGTATGGGACTTTAAACAAAACTCTGACTCTCGCAAATGGGGGTGGGTAAGGGTTAATTTACCTATCCCATGTTTGTAGTTTACATATTAGTAACATCTGCACCAAGTTTCATGTTAATATCTTTAGCCGTTTGGAAGTGATGCTGGAACATACACACATACATACACACATACATACATACACACACACACACATACATACATACACACACACACACACACATACATACATACACACACACACACATACATACATACACACACACATACATACATACATACACACACACGTATATGTACACACATTGGGGGAGATTTATCAAAACCTGTGCAGAGGAAAAGTTGTCCAGTTGGCCATAGCAACCAATCACATTGCTTCTTTCATTTTTATCAAGGCCTCTGCAAAATAAAAGAAGCGATCTGATTGGTTGCTATGGGCAACTAGGCAACTTTTCCTCTGCACAGGCTTTGATATATATAGTCTAGCTGAGTACCTGATGTTGCCTGTTTTTTCCTACCTAATTCTTGTGGGGGAGGAAAAGCAACATAGGAGGAAGTACTTGTCCTCATATCCTGACCTCATATCCCGACCTCATATCCCGACCTCATATGCAGTCCTCATATCCCATCATCATATCCCGACCTCATATCCCGACCTCATATGCAGTCCTCATATCCCATCATCATATCCCGACCTCATATCCCGACCTCATATCCCATTCTCATATCCCGACCTCATATCCCGACCTCATATCCCGACCTCATATCCCGACCTCATATCCCAACCTCATATCCCGATCTCATATCCCGTCCTGATATCCCGTCCTAATATCCCATCCTCATATCCCGACCTCATATCCCGACCTCATATCCCAACCTCATATCCCGATCTCATATCCCGTCCTCATATCCCATCCTCATATCCCATCCTCATATCCCATCCTCATATCCCAACTTCATATCCCGTCCTCATAACTCGTCCTCATATCCCGTCCTCATATCCCGTCCTCATATCCTGTCCTCATATCTCATCCTCATTTTCCATCCTAATATGGGGCTGAGTTGTGATGAAGAGATTGTAGGCCAAAAATAGAAGGAGGCCTGATTTTGTGGAAATAGGCATGACTTGGAAACCGGACCAATGCACAAAAAGGGTAGAAATGAAATGGGTGTGGCTTAAATGGTGGGTGTGGCTTTGTGAGATGGGTGGGGCATGTGGGAGGGGTGTGGCAGGACTAATGCACTCACCAGGAGATGCAGACCAGAGCTTGGAGTAAGGTACAGGAAGTCCTATATACCTAAGACAAAAAATCCCATCCTTCATGTAAGGGGGTAGGTTAGGGTTAATTTAACTATCATGTATTTTTAT
The DNA here is from genome assembly GCF_029499605.1 of Hyla sarda. Taxonomy (NCBI): domain Eukaryota; kingdom Metazoa; phylum Chordata; class Amphibia; order Anura; family Hylidae; genus Hyla; species Hyla sarda. The sequence continues at coordinate 57,559,832 of NC_079193.1, read as the reverse complement.
TTGACATATAAGTAACATGTGTCCCACGTCAAAATATCTTCAGACGTTTGGAAGTGATGCTGGAACACACACACATTAGGGGAGATTTATCAAAACCTGTGCAGAGGAAAAGTTGCCCAGTTGCCCATAGCAACCAATCAGATCGCTTCTTTCATTTTTAACAAGGCCTCTGCAAAATTAAAGAAGTGATCTGATTGGTTGCTATGGGCAACTGTTTCTTTGAACAGGTTTTGATAAATCTCCCCATTGAGTTTTACATACATAGATAAATGATCAACTGCTTAAAACCACCCATATTGGGGGAGATTTATCATTGCATTTAGAGTTTTTTTTTGCTTACAACGGATGCACAAAGTGTTGCACATGCGCCTAAGCATTTTTTTTTTGCGACTTTTGTGGGTACACATAAAGTAGCAAACAGCCTTACCTAAGCAACTTTCAGCTTTCACTTTGCAGTGGTTGCAAATTTATGAAGTGGGAATGTTGCACCAAGGCATGAAAAAAGGACGCAAACCTATCCAAAAAGTCGCAAACCTAAACCAGGTCAGACGTGACTTACAAAACTGCTTTGGAGAGGACAAGTTGCACAAAAAGTCACAACTGCGACTTTCTGCGAAAAAAGCTCCGCTCCCCGGCCACCAGCCGGCATCTACAACTTGCCCGTGCCGCACATCTACCACACGCCAGCTAGCTGTTGCAAGACTACAACTCCACTACAACTTACAATGAAGGCATGCTAGGAGTTGTAGTCCCACAACAACTAGCGGGCAGGTGGCAGATATGCGGCACAGGTGGATTTAGATGTGCGGCGCGGGCGGGTTTTAGATCTTCGGTGGAAGGGTCACAGTTCTTTTCACATCACTGGTTCTCAAGAATATAAAATCACGGCAATGTAGTTTCATATTCCCCGGTGGATCCTAGCCATGCTGTGATTTCATATTCCCCGACGGGAGCCGTGATTGGTTGCAGAATTGTGTTTTTTCAATTTTGCCACACATTTTTTTTATTATCATAGATTTTGTGGTAAAATGAGTGATGTCATTACAATTGGTCCGGCATAAAACAAGCGTCTGTAGGTGTACATTTGAAAGAGTTATGGCTATTAAAAGGTGAGGAGGGAAAAATTAAAAAGCAGAAATGAAAAATCTGCATTTAAAGGGGTACTCCGGTGAAAAAGTTTTTTCTTTTAAATCAACTGGTGCCAGAAAGTTAAACATATTTGTAAATTACTTCTATTAAAAAATCTTAATCCTTCCAGTACTTATTAGCTGCTGAATGCTACAGAGGAAATTCCTTTCTTTTTTGGAACACTGATGACATCATGAGCACAGTGCTCTCTGCTGACATCTCTGTCCATTTTAGCAACCGTGCGTAGCAGATGTATGCTAAGGGCAGCATGGTGGCTCAGTGGTTAGCACTGCTGCCTTGCAGTGCTGGGGCCTTGGGTTCAAATCCCACTATAGACAACAATAAATAAAGACTTCCTCTTATTATTATTATAATAACGTCAGCAAAGAGCACCGTGCTCGTGATGTCATCAGAGAGCATTCCAAAAAGAAAAGAATTTCCTCTGTAGTATTCAGCAGCTAATAAGTACAGGAAGGATTAAGATTTTTTAATAGAAGTAATTTACAAATCTGTTTAACTTTCCGGAGCCAGTTGATTTAAAAAAAAAAAAGGTTTTCACCGCAGTACCCCTTTAACTTCAGCTCCTGTTTTATTCCTTTGCTGCCATCATGAAAAGTTTTACCAAATCCACATGATTTTGTGTCGTGCAAAATAGCAAAATTACCTCTATTTAAAAAATGCGGTGACATTTTTATTCTCTCAGCCACTAATTGACAACCATGTTTTTTACTATATATACATAAGAAAGTAAAAATAAGATTGACAACACAGACAATTGGCATCATCCCATATTTTTCATTACCTCTGTCATACAACCTAATCAGAGAATGGTACAAAGACAATAATTTACCTAATTGGAGCCCGTACAGTTCATGCCAAGGTGTGACACTTAATCCTCTGTGACGGCCATTAAGTAATTGTAGGCAAAACACCTGTAGATGAAGTAATGATGAAAAGAGCCTGCAGAAACCCATTGACTTGTGACAGTAATTGCCTCCAGCACGATTCTCTAGGAAGATGTATGCCCTTCTCACCTCTCAGAAATGAAAAAAGAATGAAGAAGGAGATAATGTATCCAGAATGTTAAAAAAAGATTACAGGAAAAATAGTGAAAGAAAAAAAAAATAAGTCTGTCTGCAGACCCTTCATTAATATTTTCACCGAAGACCTAAAATTAGGATTGTAGGTGTTCTCATATACAAAATATACTGCGGCTTTGAAATAGTGTTTCATTAGCAGACAGCAGTAAATAATCCTTTTAGGTATTATTTGGCAATTCACTGAGTGCTGAAAGGAAATTTCAACCTCTTAGTTTCAACCTCTTAAAATATAGAGATTTTGGCCATTTTGTAACCAATATTTTACATTAATTGCATTCAGATTAACAATATGCAGGATTAAACTGGGGGTTCCTGTGTCTCACTAGATGAAATAATTGAGGGTCTACCCTCCATCTCTACAGGACATGTCCACTTTTAACTGTATTGCAATCTTAGCTTTTATTATTGTACATCAAGGACATAACATCAATAAGGTCTAATGCAGGGGTACTCAACTACTTTTAGTAGGGGTTCTCTTATCCAGGTCTGCCATCCAAAGAAGGTCCATGCTAAACGCTAAGACCTGGTTCACACCTAGCGGCCGCAGTGCCATGCAAGAAATAGGTGCTGCCTGTTGTAGAACATTATTAGTACTCTAATAATAAGTCATAATCGTTCCCCAATTGCCACACACTGTGCCCCTGGTTTAACCCCTTAAGGACCGAGCCCTTTTTCACCTTAAGGACCGGAGCGTTTTTTGCAATTCTGACCACTGTCACTTTAAACATTAATAACTCTGGAATGCTTTTAGTTATCATTCTGATTCCGAGATTGTTTTTTCGTGACATATTCTACTTTAACTTAGTGGTAAAATTTTATGGTAACTTGCATCCTTTCTTGGTGAAAAATCCCAAAATTTGATGAAAAAAATGAAAATTTTGCATTTTTCTAACTTTGAAGCTCTCTGCTTGTAAGGAAAATGGATATTCAAAATATTTTTTTTTTGGGTTCACATATACAATATGTCTACTTTATGTTTGCATCATAAAATTTATGAGTTTTTACTTTTGGAAGACACCAGAGGGCTTTAAAGTTCAGCAGCAATTTTGAAATTTTTCACAAAATTTTCAAACTCGCTATTTTTCATGGACCAGTTCAGGTTTGAAGTGGATTTGAAGGGCCTTCATATTAGAAATGCCCCATAAAAGACCCCATTATAAAAACTACACCCCCCAAAGTATTCAAAATGACATTCAGTAAGTGTATTAACCCTTTAGGTGTTTCACAGGAATAGCAGCAAAGTGAAGGAGAAAATTCAAAATCTTCATTTTTTACACTCGCATGTTCTTGTAGACCCAATTTTTGAATTTTTGCAAGGGGTAAAAAGGAGAAAATTTTTACTTGTAATTGAAACCCAATTTCTCTCGAGTAAGCACATACCTCATATGTCTATGTTAATTGTTCGGCGGGCGCAGTAGAGGGCTCAGAAGGGAAGGAGCGTCAAATGGTTTTTGGGGGGCATGTCACCTTTAGGAAGCCCCTATGGTGCCAGAACAGCAAAAAAACACACATGGCATACCATTTTGGAAACTAGACCCCTCAGGGAACGTAACAAGGGGTAAAGTGAACCTTAATACCCCACAGGTGTTTCACGACTTTTGCATATGTAAAAAATTTTTTATTTTTTTTACCTAAAATGCTTGGTTTTCCAAAAATTTTACATTTTTAAAAAGTGTAATAGCAGAAAATACCCCCCAAAATTTGAAACCCAATTTCTCCCGATTCAGAAAACACCCCATATGGGGGTGAAAATTGCTCTGCTGGCGCACTACAGGTCTCAGAAGAGAAGGAGTCACATTTGGCTTTTTGAAAGCAAATTTTGCTCTGGGGGCATGCCGCATTTAGGAAGCCCCTATGGTGCCAGAACAGCAAAAAAAAAAACACATGGCATACCATTTTGGAAACTAGACCCCTCGGGGAAAGTAACAAGGGGTAATGTGAATCTTAATACCCTACAGGTGTTTCACGACTTTTGCATATGTAAAAAAAATTTTTTATTTTTTACCTAATATGCTTGGTTTCCCAAAATTTTAACATTTTTAAAAAGGGTAATAGCAGGAAATACCCCCCAAAATTTGAAGCCCAATTTCTCCCGATTCAGAAAACACCCCATATGGGGGTGAAAAGTGCTCTGCTGGCGCACTACAGGTCTCAGAAGAGAAGGAGTCACATTTGGCTTTTTGAAAGCAAATTTTGCTCTGGGGGCATGCCGCATTTAGGAAGCCCCTATGGTGCCAGAACAGCAAAAAAAAAACACATGGCATACCATTTTGGAAACTAGACCCCTCGGGGAACGTAACAAGGGATAATGTGAACCTTAATACCCTACAGGTGTTTCACGACTTTTGCATATGTGAACATTTTTTATTTTTTTTTACCTAAAATGCTTGGTTTCCCAAAATTTTTACATTTTTAAAAAGGGTAATAGCAGAAAACACCCCCCAAAATTTGAAGCCCAATTTCTCCCGATTCAGAAAACACCCCATATGGGGGTGAAAAGTGCTCTGCTGGCGCACTACAGGTCTCAGAAGAGAAGGAGTCACGTTTGGCTTTTTGAAAGCAAATTTTGCTCTGGGGGCATGCCGCATTTCGGAAGCCCCTATGGTGCCAGGACAGCAAAAAAAAAACACATGGCATACCATTTTGGAAACTAGACCCCTCGGGGAACGTAACAAGGGGTTGAGTGAACCTTTATACCCCACAGGTGTTTCATGACTTTTGTATATGTAAAAAAAAATTTTTTTTTTTTACCTAAAATGCTTGTTTTCCCAAAAATTTTACATTTTTAAAAAGGGTAATAGCAGAAAATACCCCACAAAATTTGAAGCCCAATTTCTCCCGAGTACGGCGATACCCTATATGTGACCCTAAACTGTTGCCTTGAAATACGACAGGGCTCCAAAGTGAGAGCGCCATGCGCATTTGAGGCCTAAATTAGGGATTGCATAGGGGTGGACATAGGGGTATTCTACGCCAGTGATTCCCAAACAGGGGGCCTCCAGCTGTTGTAAAACTCCCAGCATGCCTGGACAGTCAGTGGCTATCTGGCAATACTGGGAGTAATTGTTTTGCAACAGCTGGAGGCTCCGTTCTGGAAACAGTGGCGTACCAGACGTTTTTCATTTTTATTGGGGAGGGGGGCTGTGTATATGTAGTGTTTTTTACTTTTTATTTTATTGTGTGTTAGTGTAGTGTAGTGTTTTTAGGGTACAGTCACAGTAGTTTCTCGCTGGCAGTTTGAGCTGCGGCAGAAAATTTGACGCAGCTCAAACTTGCAGCCGGATACTTACTGTAATCCTCCGCCCATGTGAGTGTATCCTGTACGTTCACATTGGGGAGGGGGGAACATCCAGCTGTTGCAAAACTACAACTCCCAGCATGTACGGTCTATCAGTGCATGCTGGGAGTTGTAGTTTTGCAACCGCTGGAGGCTCCGTTTTGGAAACAGTGACGTACCAGACGTTTTTCATTTTTATTGGGGAGGGGGGCTGTGTAGGGGTATGTGTATATGTAGTGTTTTTTACTTTTTATTATATTTTGTGTTAGTGTAGTGTAGTGTTTTTAGGGTACAGTCGCACGGGCGGGGGTTCACAGTCGTTTCTCGCTGGCAGTTTGAGCTGCGACAGAAAATTTGCCGCAGCTCAAACTTGCAGCCGGATACTTACTGTAATCCTCCGCCCATGTGAGTGTACCCTGTACGTTCACAATGGGGGGGGGGGGGGGGGAGAAACATACAGCTGTTGCAAAACTACAACTCCAAGCATGTACGGTCTATCAGTGCATGCTGGGAGTTGTAGTTTTGCAACAGCTGGAGACACACAGGTTGTGAAACACCGAGTTTGGTAACAAACTCAGTGTTTTGCAACCAGTGTGCCTTCAGCTGTTGCAAAAGCTACAACCCCCAGCATGTACGGACAGCGGAAGGGCATGCTGGGTCTTGTAGTTATGCAAAAGCCGGAGGCATACTACATTGGCTGGGGATGCTGGGGATTGTAGTTATGCAACAGCTGGAGACACACTGGTTTACTACTTAACTCAGTGTGCCTTCAGCTGTTGCAAAACTACAACTCTCAGCAGTCACCGACAGCCAACGGGCATGCTGGGAGTTGTAGTTATGCAACCACCAGATGCACCACTACAACTCCCAGCATGCACTTTAGCTGATTGTGCAAGCTGGGAGTTGTAGTTACACAACAGCTGAAGGTACACTTTTACATAGAAAGAATGTGCCTTCAGCTGTTGCAAAACTACAAGTCCCAGCATGCCCATAAGGGCATGCTGGGAGTTGTGGTGGTCTGCCTCCTGCTGTTGCATAACTACAGCTCCCAGCATGCCCTTGTTGCATGCTGGGAGCTGTTGCTAAGCAACAGCAGGAGGCTGTCACTCACCTCCTGCTGCTGCTGATCGCCGCACAGGTCAGTCCCGCCGCCGCCGCCGTCGTCGCTCCTGGGGCCCCGATCCCAACAGGGACGCCGGGGATCGGGGTCCCCAGCACCGGGGGTCGTCTTCCCGCACCCGCTCACGTCCTCCGGAAGAGGGGCGGAGCGGGTTGCGGGAGTGACACCCGCAGCAGGCGCCCTGATTGGTCGGCCGGTAATCCGGCCGACGAATCAGGGCGATCGTGAGGTGGCACCAGTGCCACCTCACCCCTGCTGGTAATGGCTGTTCGGGGCCGTCTCTGATGGCCCCGATCAGCCAGTAATTCCGGGTCATCGGGTCACTGGAGACCCGATTGACCAGGAATCTGCCGCAGATCGCTGGACTGAATTGTCCAGCGATCTGCGGCAATCGCCGACATGGGGGGACATAATGACCCCCCTGGGCGATATGCCGGGATGCCTGCTGAACGATTTCAGCAGGCATCCGGCTCCGGCTCCCCTCCGGCTAGCGGTGGGGGCCGGAAATGCTCAGGGCGTATCCATACGCCCTCGGTCCTTAAGGACTTGGAAACGGGGGCGTATGGATACGCCCTATGTCCTTAAGGGGTTAATACTGCCACACACTGTGCCTCTGAATATATAACTGCCACACACTGTGTCCCTCAATACAATACTGCCACATGCTGTGTACCTAAATAGAATGCTGTCAAACACCGTGCCCCTGATATCATACTGCCACACACCCTGTACCTGAGTATAATACTGCCACACACTGTGCCCCTGGTATAATACTGCCACACACTGTGCCCCTGAATATAATACTGCCACATGCTGTGTACCAAAATAGAATGCTGTCAAACACCGTGCCCCAGATATCATACTGCCACACACCCTGTACCTGAGTATAATACTGCCACACACTGTGTCCCATGTATAATATTGCCACACACTGTGCCACTGAATATTATACTGCCACATGCTGTGTACCTAAATAGAATGCTGATATAATACTTCCACACATTGTGCCCCTGATTACAAATGCTGCCCCACATTGTGCCCCTGAATATAATACTACCACACACTTTGCTCCTCAGTATAAAACTGCCATATGCTGGGCCCCCAAATATTATATTGCCACTGTGCCCTGAACCAAATTATACCCCTGTGTCCCTTAAAACAGTGAATGAGGTGCCTCTGCCTCTCAATGAATCATGCAGACTATGCCTGCCCGCCATATGAACTGTGCCACTTTGTCTGCCCCTCCATATGAACTGTGCCACTATGCCCGACCCCCCATATGAACTGTGCAACTATGTCTGCCCCCCATATGAACTGTGCCACTATGCCTGCCCACCCATATGAACTGTGCCACTATTCCTGCTCACCCATATGAACTTTGCCACTATGTCAGTAGATCCTCATCCTCTGTATGACAACAATAATCATTATAAACCTGCCAGACATCATGACCTCTAAAAACAATGCTGGCAGACACTGTTTCTTCTGTTTGTCAGAATCCCAACCCTGTACTCCCCCCAGACCCATTTTCCCCTCCTCCTGCAGACCCCTAAGGGCTTCTCCGCACTGTGGACATTTATCATTGTCGTCGGAATGTCCGAAGACTACAGGTGCCACCGAAGCCATTGGCGATAGGACTGCACGGATGTGCGCCATCTCTATAGATGACAATGCAGTCCGGTGGAATTCCAGAAGCAGAATAGACGTCCACCCAAAAAACGAACATATTCGTTCTTTGAGTGTACGTCCATTCTGCTGGTGGAATTTCACTGTGGCTTTTCCACAGTATGCACAGAGCAGCAGAATCCCATTGAAAACAATTGGACTCTGCTGAAAGCAGATTTACGCCAGCAGAATGTCCTCAAGGGGATGGGCCTTAAGTCCCCCAAGACCCATCTTTCCCCTCCTCCTTCAGATCCCCCCAGAATCCTCTGCCCCCTGACCCCTAAGTCCTCCTCCAGACTCCTCTGCCCCCCAAGACCCCTGCATCAGTCTACTTTACACTTGTCTTTAGTGATCCACCATGGTCATAGGGGAAGCGCTGGCCAGGTAGGGAACAGATAGTTCCCTCGCTCCGGTGGCGCTTAGCTATTCATTTATATCGGTGTCTTAAAGACACTGATACAAATTTATGCCGGGAAAGCGGATGTGAGCTTTCCAGAGGTCCAAATGATTGGCGGCTGCGGTTCTGGATCTGGACCGCGGTCAGCCAGTTGAGTACCGCTGGTCTAATGGGTCATTCATAACAACTCTTGTTCTCACAAAAGCCAAAGCCTGCTAATACAGAACATCTGACTTAAAGGAATTATCCAAGGATTAAAAGTTATCACCTATCCACTGGTGTATATTACCTGCTATGATGTCTTCCCTACACTGCATACACACAAAAGAGGGGATCCTGCTCCCCTAAGTATCTATAGCACACCCTCAGAAGAAGCAGCAGCATGGAGGACACTATAGGACAGTTATCAAACTTGAGTGAGAGATAACATTGATCAAAACTTTCAGACAAGTATCTGGGATATGATGTATCTGCATCTGTCTCTCCAGTCACTCCCCCTCTTTCCCCTTTCATAGACCTCTATGGGCAGCAAGAAATCTGATAGTTTAGAGAGCTGATCCACTTGGAGAGGGATTTTTACTTCAGTTTTTTAGAGATGAGTATGTGTTAAGAAGTGGATGGCAGGAGCAGGAAATTAGCCTGATAAGTGGAGTAGAAGTTTTATTTATTTGCTTTCACTACTATTTAAAGATAACCTGCAATTGTTACCCCTTATAACAACCGGCAACCCATTTTACAGCCCCCTACCATGTCCTGGCTGGATGCTATAAAGCTGAGAAAATACATTTTATAATTCTTCCTTGTTGTAGGTCTCTATACCCTGCACTGTACACACAGCCCTGGCACCGGAGACTTTTCATCTCCTCTTCTTTAAAGGGGTACTCCACCCCTAGACATCTTATCCACTATCCAAGAGATAGATGTCTAATCGTGGGGGTCCCGCCGCTGGGGACCCCCCGCAATCTCCCTGCTGCACCTGGCATTCATTTAGAGCATCGGGTGAAGCGCTGGAGGCTCATGACGTTACAGCCATGCCCCCTCAAAGCAAGTCTTTGGAAGGGGGCGTGACGTCCAGGGGATAAGATGTCTAGGGGGGGAGTACCCATTTATTTCTTGTGCAGGCCCACATCTCTGCACTAAAGGCAGCGACTGGCTCCTTGCGCCGTGCCTGCCCTACAGTGATGTCAGTGCAGCCGGACGTCTTAGATCGCCGAGGGACACTGTGCATCCAAGCCCAGGCTGTCATTCACTGTGGATAGGGAATAAGATATTTTTCTCTGCACATCTAATTCTGGCTTTAGATGTGTCTGATTTATTTAAAGGTGTGAGTAATTTTTGTCGCATTTATTGCACAGTCCCTGCGCCACACCAGAGTAGATTTCTGACATAGATTATGCTAAATCTACCAGGCCACAATCCTCCCTGCTGAGTTACCAATGTAATTTATCTATATATATATATGTATGTGTATATATATATATATATATATATATATATATAATATATAGTTTTATGCACGTATTACTCATTTCACTAGTTTAACTACATAAATCCTAGTAACTTTTCCAGATGAGTAGGGTATCCAGGTAGGATGGTATAATACTTACTGTGGTAGTTGAACTTTAAGATTTCTATGACGGTGGGGGATGCAAGCGCACAGAGAGCAGATGAGATGTACTCGCACTGCGCTGGCGCCGTGTCTAATCGTTGTCCTGGTAGCTGAGCAGAAGGCTCATCTTGTGATGTTAGGATCAGCTGAACAGGTGTGGGTAGGCTAATGCACGCTCAGCGCCGGCACTATGTCCCAGATGACGTATATAGCTAAGTATGTAGTATTTTGTGAACCAGAAGAAGCACAGTAGTGAAATGTAGGTACCTCCAGTCAGTGGCGTAGCAAGGGGGGGGGGGGCAGGGGGGGCCGTCCGCACCGAGCGCAACATCTGGGGGGGGCGCGCTCGCACTCACAGCTCTCTGCCCCTGCCTGGCTCACTCACTCTCTCTGCAGTGCTGGCTGTGCGAATCCGATCCGAGCCACCGGGTCGCCGCCCACTGTGGAGGGGTGCCAGGCGTGCGATGCGGTGGGTGCGAAGAGAGAGCGAGGGACTATCTGGGGGAGGGACAGTGCAGCGGCCGCCCAGCGCAGCGCTGAGTGCAGGAGAGAAACACACCAGACCAGCCCAGGCAGCAGCAAGAAGAAGCTGGCAGCGGCAGCAGGCAGGTGACACAGGCCAGAGAGGAGAGAGGGAGCCAGTGGTGACAGACGCTGCAGGAGGAAAACCTAGGAGGACCTGGAGGAGAAAACCTAGCCTGATGACTGCTGTGATCGGGTCCGGGACAGCCGGTGAAAAAAAAGGTAGGAGTCACGAGTGACAGGAGTCAGGACTGACTGGAGTAGTACTGGGCTCAGTGGGCTGGCTGTGTAGTGCTAGCAGAGCATCTCCAAAACTGAAGTTTCTTTGTGATGTTCCCGGTCTGCCGGTCAAGACTGGCATGTTGAGCTGACCAGATGGATTGAAGTTTGGTTGGTTCAACAGTGACGAGACAGATTTCGATCGATATGTAGCTGCTCCAGCTCAACATAAGTTGATGTAAGCCCGTGGGTCTAGCAACCTTTAATTTATTTATCAGTATTTTCATAACAAACAATACATGTGCTTAGGGGGTAAGGGTTTCTTTAACTAATCTAGTGGAAGAGACTCGAGTGCTAAACTTACTCAGGCTATGTTCCCTAACTACTCCTATCACTCCTCCCACCCTTGAAATAATTTCAGAGCTTTAAAAAACTCTGTATCATACCTTTATACTTGCTCACATAGTGCAATCTCCCAGCAGGAGAAAGTGGGCATTTCCCAGCAGGCATGACATGACTGAAGCCTGCTGGGGACAACTTCCGCCCTCACATGGTTGCAGTGCTGTGATGAATAGAAAACATCAGGCTCTTTGCATCTTTCAGTGAGGCTTTGTGCTTGTGTTTCATTGAGGCTCTTTGCAGCTTTCAGTGAGGATCTTTGCAGCTGTCAATCAAGCTCAGTGCAGAGAAGCACTTCCTCAGTTTGGTCTCCTGCCAGACAGGGAGAAGACCAAACTCACTGTATTAATTGTGGCAAGGAACAGAACAGACCCACCTAGTGGCTGTTTTTTCTATCACATTTTAAACATATTTATGTTGAGAATTTTAAAAGCAAGTGAATGGGAAAGTGTCTGCTAATTACACAAGGATCACTACATTAAAAGTTTTATTTGGTGGTACTCTTTAAGAATTGCTAAGAGGGAAAAGAAATAAGCACCCATGGAGAGGAGACAGTAGTGCTTGCTGTCTTGTGCATGGAAATATATTTATACCATAGATTAATAAATGTAATAAAAAACATAAATCCCAGTATAGGGTTCTGTAAACAAGCTGGTCCTGACTGGTATAAATACACTACTGATAAATGTACATTTGCGCACGTTACATCTCCACATTTTAGTCTGAGATAATTAATTCCAATCAGCATGTGTTCCATGGATGTATTTATATTCCGGTCCTCCTGTCACAGGGATTCATGATCGCTGTCCCCTCCTCGTGTGACAGCCAGGCATACGTCTCATTTTCAGCTCCATTGTAGTCATTAGGAGATTAAGAAGAGATAGAAGGGGTAAAATGCTGGATTACAGTCGGTGTAACCAGGAGCAGGCACAACTTGGATTTTTCCTATTCATAAATAGGCACGAACCAGTTAGATGTGAATGAATTATATTACATCCTGCTCACATCTATTTATTCTAAGGACGGTTGTCACAATACTGTAGAGACAAGTGTCATGTACTACACACAAAGAAAACAAATACATGTGGATATACTATACAAGAAATTGTTTCTATTAACTTCTCCAAAGAATAATAAAATTAAAAATGATATCTGCCTTGCATAATTCGACACATTCGAAAAGTCACTTTCACTTTTTTTCACATTTCATAGGAAGTAGCCAGAGTGCCTCTATAGCACTGCCAGAGTGCTAATAACAGTGCTAGAATAGCTCTATAACAGTGCCAGAGTGCTAATATAACAGTGTAAGAGTGCCCAATAACAGTACCAGCGCCGAAGTACCACTATGACAGTGCTAAAGTGCCTCTATACAGTGCCTGAGTGCTACAATAACAGTGCTAGAATACCTCTACAACAGAGACTGAGTGCTACGATAACAGTGGTAGAATACCTCTACAACAGAGACTGAGTGCTACGATAACAGTGGTAGAATACCTCTACAACAGAGACTGAGTGCTACCGTAACAGTGCCTCTATGGCAGTTCCATCACAGTGCAAGCGTGCCTTCTCAATAGTGCCAAAGTGCCTCTATAATAGTGCTAAAGAGCCTCTATAACAGTGCCTGAGTGCTACCATAACAGTGCTTAGGTGCCACTATAACAGTGCTAAACTGCCTCTATAAGGCTAGGTTCACACTACCGCTATGCTCTGTCCCATTAAGGGTCCGTTAGGTTCCGTTATATTTTGTATGTGCTTAATGGACCCTGAACAGGTCGGAGCACAACAGACACCAACGGTTCCAACGGATCCCAATGACTTTGCATGGGGTCCATCGGGTGTCCGTTATTTTAGAGAAGCATGCAGGAGAAAAATACCGAACATGCAGCAATTTTTCTCCCGCTAAACTCCCATCATTTTATAATGGAAGCCCCTTTAACGGTGCTCAGCGGTAGTGAGAAAGAGCCCTAACAGTGCTAAAGTGCCTCTTTAACAGTGCCAACATGACAGTGCTAAACAGCCTCGATAACAGTGCCAGAGTGCTACCATAACAGTGCCTCTTTACAGGGCAACAGTACCTCTATTAAAGTGCCATCTGGGGTGCCAATGATAGCGACATACAGTGACATATATTGTGAACAAATGTGTTTAAAAAAATAGTGCCAGTGAAAGTATCTCCATGAATAACAGTATGAATACCACCACGAATTTTGCTACCCTGTTTCCTCATGAGTAGTACCAGTTAAAATATCCTCAAGCATAGTAGTAGAAAGAGTACCCTCAAAATGTGTCCAACAGAAGGTACTTGTTCTGACGAACTCTATCTCATTCAACAGATCAAGCGATAAGAGACACAGATCCACACTGGGAGGTAGACTTGTGGAGACAACAGCAAGTAACATTCACAAGTTCATTTCTAATCAATATGAATAATACCAGTGTGGACCTGCATCTCTCCCTGCTTGATCTAAAGAACATCTGGTCCATGTACAAAGATCCAAATGGACAAACCCCACATTTGTGGAGAAGTAATTCCCCCAACCTTTTAATATTGTTCTCACTATCAATGGAACCACCTTACGATACATTAAGATACCAATAAACCATAATAATAAATGGTCCAGAGAGCAAAAATGTATAAGCCATTCTACTTAGCTTAGTGGCTTCACCACTGTTATGTATCTCAATGCAGTGAAAATAGATGGAAAAAAAATGATGTTATCTGAACCGACAGGAGATAATTCCCATTGCCATCAGGCTGATGAGACAGCACATAAAAAAGTATAATATCATCTGATAACATATTACATGTCACAGTCTTTTATGCTTTCAGGAGAAGGCAACCTTTTTAATTTTATTGATGTGTCACCAGCGGTATCTCCATATGTACGTCAAGAGGTGTTTCAGATAGGATGTTTAGAAATTATTGAATTTAGCAAAGTAATTAAGAAAATTGTTATAAGTGTATTTTATAAAATAAATAAATAAAAAGATGTGCAGGGTCAGGACAGATGCATCCATCTAATACAGAACACAGAGTACAAGCACTCGAATGCAACTTTTATGCAGTACTGGGAGATGTTTTTTTATGGGAGTTGTTGCTGGTATCAATTGGGGCAATATAGCCTACTGACACTGTGTTAAGTACTCATGGAGGGCATAATGACTGGTACTCACAGGTACACTGTGCTGTCTCTGTGGTGACCACTAGAGATGAGCGAACTGTAGAAATATTCGATTCGGCCGATTCGCCGAATAAAAAAAAAAAATTTGGATGGGGTTGAATATTTTTGCGGTGAATCGCTATTAAAAACGGCTATTTCTGGCCTACTGAGAGCCTCAATAGGGGTGTAGAGCACTTTGCGCTGTCCTAACACGCATAGGGAGTGTGCTGTGTTAGTGACATGCAGATTACAGGCGTCGCTATTAGAATCACTGCTGCAGAGCGTTGATGTGGCAGCAGGGAGACCATACGGTGTCAAAATTGAAGAGAATGAAGAGATTTTTTATGTAATTTTTATTTTATTTTAATTTATTAAAATTTTTTGAGCACCCATTCTGGTGAGCATCGAGCTGGCGGTCCTCCACCAGCCGAGATACCACCTGTTCCAGCCCCTGCCTCTCAGCGCCCCCCTGACTATGAAAGTGCGATGTTTCATTTAATCAGTTATGGTTCATTGTTATCGCTCCAAGCTGTTTCATTGGATTCTGGTGATAATTCCACAGGTAATATGACGTTGACGACCATAGGGTCTCAGTCTTGAAAAGATTACATCAATTTCTTTAAATTTAAATTTAAGTTTTATATTAGATTCCCAAGTTTCATATCCCGGTGTTTACTTTGAACTAATACTGTATGACCACAAAACCCAATCTAACAAGGAGTCACGTGGCGTCACAATGACAGAGCCTAGAGGTGGCAGCAGCATAAGGAGACCATAATCTGTCAGAATAACACAGCCTGGAATTGGCGGCAACAAAAGGAAACCATATAGTGGCAGGACGACCCAGTCTGGAGGTGGCAACAGCTTGACAAGGCCATAGGGCCTCACAATAGAGAAGTTTAAAGATATTTTTGAAAAGTTAAACTGAAGATATATGGTAGATAGAGCAACCATAAAATATTTTTAGCTAATGTCCGAGGCCCAGCAGCATCAGTAAACCATATAGTGGCTGAATGGCACAGCCTGGAGCTGGCGGAAGCATGTGTAGACAATAGGGTTTCATTTTTCTTGCTAGTGCTACCATAACATATTTTTAGCTAATGTACCAGGCCCTGCTGCATCAATAAACTATAAAGTGGCTGAATGGCCCAGCCTGGAGCTGGTGGCAGCATCAGTAGACAATAGGGCTTCACAATCCCTAAGATTAAAAGATGAATTTTTAAATTTAAATTGAAGATTTTTTGTAGCTAGTGCTACCATAACATATTTTAGGTAATGTACCAGGCCCTGCTGCATCAGTAAACCATACAGTGGCTGAATGTCACAGCCTGGAGCAGGCGGCAGCATGAGTAGACAATAGGGCTTCACAATCCCTAAGATTAAAAGATACATTTTAAAATTGAAATAGAAGATTTTTCGTAGCTAGTGCTAACATAACATTTTTTAGGTAATGTACCAGGTACTGCTACATCAGTAAACCATATAGTGGCTGAATTGCACAGCCTGCAGCTGGCAGCAGCATGAGTAGACAATAGGGCTTCACAATCCCTAAGATTAAAAGATGAATTAAAAAATGTCAATCAAAGATTTATGGTAGCTAGTGCTACCATAAAATATTTTTAGGTAACGGCCCAGGCCTGGAGGTGGCTGGTGCATAAGGAGACCATATAGTGGCTGAATGCCACACCCTGGAGGTGGCTGAAGCATGAGGAGACCATATAGTGGCTGAATGGCACAGCCTAGAATTGGCTAAAGCATGAGGAGAGAATATAGTGGCTGAATGCCACAGTCTGGAGGTGGCTGAGGCATGAGGATACCATTTAGTGGCTGAGTGGCAAAGCCTGGAATTGGCTGAAGCATGAGGAGACCACATAGTGGCTGAATGGCACAGCCTGGAAGTGGCTGAAGCATGAAGAGACCATATAGTGGCTGAATGGCACAGCCTTTAATTGGCTAAAGCATAAGGAGACAATTTAGTGGCTGAATGGCACAGCCTGGAATTGGCTGAAGCATGAGGAGACAATATAGTGGCTGAATGGCACAGCCTGGAATTGGCTGAAGCATGCGGAGACCAAACAGTGGCTGAATGCCACAGCCTGGAGGTGGCTGAAGCATGAGGAGACCATAAAGTGGCTGAATGGCACAGCCTGGAGTTGGCTGAAGCGTGAGGAGACCATATAGCGGCTGAATGGCACAGCCTGAAATTGGCTGAAGCATGAGGAGAACATATAGTGGCTGAATGCCACAGCCTGGAGGTGGCTGAAGCATGGGAAGACCATATAGTGGCTGAATGGCACAGCCTGGAGTTGGCTGAAGCATGAGGAGACCATAGAGTGGCTGAATGGCACAGCCTGGAGTTGGCTGAAGCATGAGATCATATAATGGCTGAATGACACAGCCTGGAGGTGGCAGCAGCAGCATCAGGAGTTCTGAAAGTGACTCGGTGACAGAGTTATGCAGTGGGTGGCAATATCTGGTGAGGAAGGTGGGTGAAAAAAAGGTCTGATGCAAAGGAATGTTTGTAACTGGGGAGCAGCGCCTTAAATCTGTTTGGCACTATCCATATTTATAAAGTGTTGGTGTGACACCATGGTCAATCTACTCTGATGCATCAGGCATTGGTGGGTGGAAATCCTGGCTGATCCATGCCTGACTCATCTTAACAAAGGTCAGTCTCTCCACATTTTTTGTGGACAGACGAGTTCTCCTTGGGGTGACTATGGCCCCCGCCGCACTAAACACCCGCTTTGATGGCACACTACTGGCCAGGCAGAACATAGTTGCAGCCACAAATCAAATTTCGAGACAGCCCACCTTTAAGCAATTGAAAAAGGGAAAATATATTGCCGAAACGCGTTTTGCACACTGTCTTGTGTTTTATTTGTTTTAATGTAACAATAAAACCCATTTTTATTTACTACATCCTGTGATGCAGAGTTTGAAGTTTATCATATGAAAGCAGCGCCATTGCAAAAAGTCTTTTCCTGCCATATCCAGTTGTCTACAATTACCGACCCCTTGTGGAAGATGATCGGTCCTACACTTGCAGGCTGCAGCTCGAGATTCAATACGTCTGTACCCCATACGGAGGGGTTACATGCATGAACACAAGTATCCAGCCAGGTGAGCACAACACCTACACCAGGGTTCCTTGGAACTTATTCTACACAGAATTACGCTAGGCGCTGTCCTCCTGTTCTTTTTTTCTCCTTTCTGAAGACAAATCAAGTTTGGCTGCCCAGAAGTCCAGCGGATCTTCAAGGTGTGTTGGCATGGTCATGTCAAGGTATGCCACCACCTGCTGGTTCAGGTCCTGCTCCAGGTCTACCTGCTGCTGATGAGTTGCTTCACTATGCGGGTGAAGAAAGGTACTCATAAGCGACTGTAGACTCAGGCTGCTGATGAGCCATGGCAGTGGAAGGTGAGCGCAGAGGGCACTCCGAGTCAGACACGCGAGAGGATGGACGATGGCGCAGATAGGCATCGGCCAACTGACTACGTAGGATGTCTCTGTAGTATGTCAGTTTGTCCTCCCTCTCAGTGAATGTAAAAAAGGCCCCCATTTTGTGTGGTAACGAGGGTCCAATAAGGTGGAGAGCCAGAAGTCATCACGCCGCCAAATGTTGACAATTCGGCAGTCACTACACAAGCAAGTGAGCATGCATCGTGCCATTTGTGCAAGTGACTCAGAGGGACTCCCTGCCTCCATCTCCACTGCATACTGCCACGGTGTGTCTGGGTCCTCTGTCTCGCCTTCCTCATAACCCTCTAGCTCCTCTGGCTGCTCCTTCTCTCCTGTCAGATGGCTAGAAAAACCTCCCAGTTGGCAAAACTTAAGCTGTGCTCCACTGTGCCCCTCCTCCTCCAGTTCAGCCCCCACAGGGCTCATGTGGCCCTGAGATGTAGGCGCCACGTCTCCATTGCCCTGACCAGCCGTCGTTTCCAACACGTGTTGTAGGAAATGAAGCAGTGGAATGACGTCGTTCATCCCATAATCCTAGCTACTTACTAATAATGTGGCTTCCTCAAAGAGCCAGAGCAAATGGCAGGTGTCACGTATGAGCTTCCACTGGTTCACATTTAAGTTACACACAGGAGTACCCCCTATCCACTTGGATCATCAAGAAATCGGTGATGGCTTTTCTCTGTTCATATAGTCGGTCCAACATATGGAGGGTGGAATACCAACGTGTGGCAACGTCACAAATCAGCTGCAGCTCAAGGGAGGGTGTGCTTTGCGGTGTACGAGTGGATGAAGTGCATGCAAAGTTTCCTTCCCATTGTTAGGATGTCTTGCAAATGGGGGAACACTTCAGGAACCGCTTGACAACCAGATTGAACACGTGTGCCATGCAAGGCACATGGCTCAGCCTTCCCTTTTGCTGCGCAGACAAGATGCTCTTCCCGTGGTTCCCATTTCCAGTTTTTGTGGAGTAAGCCATGCTCCGATTTCTTTATGAATGACTTTTCCTCTACCGTGTGACTAAGTTCGCCAAGGCAAACCGTGTGAAGAACAGCGTGACACCACCATGCCCTGCAAACATGGTATGCTGAAGGGGCACTGAGACTTGTCTGGGCAGTGGAGGCTGAGGACATGGTGGAGGATGAGGAGGCGGAGTCGCACAATGTCACAGGACCAACGGCCTGAGAGCATGGAGGAGGAAGCTGCGTGACCTGTCCAAGTTGGTGTTGTGGCTGTGCAGGAACCACATTCACTCAGTGAGCCATAAAGGACATGTATTGTCCCTGACCATATTTACAGCTCCAGACATCGGCGCTGCCGTGCACTTTGGTACACACCGACAGGCTCAAGGACTGGCCCACCTTCTCTTGCACAAAATTGTGCAGTGCTGGTACTGCCTTTTTGCAAAGAAATGGTGGCTTGGCACTCTCCACCTCGGCTTGGCACAAGCCACCAGTTCTCTGAAAGGTGCAGAGTCCACCACTTGAAAAGGGAGGGACTGCAGCACCAGCAACTTGGACAGGAGCACATTCAGCTTCTGTGCCGTTGGATGAGTGGTCACATACTGTTGTCTCTTGGACATGGCTGTGCCGATGGATTGTTGGCGGAATGACTGACTAAAAGTAGGAGGAGCAGGAGCATCTGGAGCGAAGAAGGAGGGTATGACACACAGCTCCCTTCGGCTGAGGTGGTGGAGCCTTGGCTGGCTGAAAGAGGGAGCAGCGTGCTACTGGGTGATGCAGCAGGCTGGACCACCACATCAGAGCCACGGTTCTCCCAGGCCGCTTTATCGTGGTGCAGTATATGTTGACGCAGGGCATGTTGTGCCAACATTGGGCCATGTGGCTATGTTAACCTCCTCCGGATGCTTGATAAAAAACTGCCACACGGCTGATTTTCCCACCAACAGTACGCACTAATTGACTGCTACTGCTGCCATCTCCAGGAACCTCTGTTCCGCTACCTCCCAGAAAGGTAGGCTGCCGTAAAGCAGGTGGTCTCCCCCGGGCATGTTTGGCTCCAGAATTTCCACTTCTGCCACCATGCTGACTGCCAACCATGCTACCACCTTGCTGCTGCCTCACGGGCAACCTGCAACCCTCTTCTCCTGATGATGATGAAGCCCCTTCTGCACCCAGCTCCCAATTGCGATCGGCTTCATCATCATCAAGTGTCTGCACGTCACTGATGTCCTCCTCAGTTTCCTCAACAGTGTCTGTTTCAGGACCCTGAACGCTGGCAACACTGCCTCCCACGTCACTCTCCTCATCACTTGCCCGCCTAGCGTAAGAAGCGGCGGGTATCTCCTCCACTTCTTGGCTGGGCAGTATCTGCTGACTGTCCTCTATTAGATCGTCCTCACTGAATAGTGGAGCTGAACCCACAGCATAAGATACTTTTTTAGGGGAGAGAACAGCATAGGACAGAGGCAATGGGAGGACAGGGACTGCTTGGGTCATGACAACTGAGGGTTGTGTCTGAGGAACCCACAGACTGTTGACTGGGGGTGTCAGATGTCACTTGTGATGAAGTGGATGACGTGTTAACCAGTCAATGATGGCAGATAGGTTGCTGGTCGAGACACAACCGCTAGCCGATACGGGAGCTCAGGCCTCTCGCTGCGACTCATGCTGCCACTCGCACCTAGTCTGCTACGACCTCTGCCTGCACCTGATGAATTTGGGCCTCTGCCACTCCTCTGAGCATGTCCTGAAACTTCTCTGCCTGACATACTTAGTGCGTATATGAGGGGAGTACAATACGCTTCACTACGCTTAAAACAGTATTTGTCTAGAAAAGCAGCAGGTGAGTACTTGTGCCTGGACTTTCACAGTATGTTGGCCCTTGACAGATTAACAGGTACAAAATAGTACACTACTTAGATGTAGGTATGTGGTATGCACTTATGAGGGCAGAAAAATGCGCTACAGTATGCTTAAAAAAATGTATTGGAGTATAACACCACCCGGTGACTAGTTTTGCCTGGACTTTCACAGTATGTAGGCCCTTGACAGATTAACAGGTATAAAATAGTACACCACTTAGATGTACGTATGTGGTATGCACTTATGAGGGCAGAAAAATGCGCTACAGTATGCTTTTAAAAAAACGTATTTTTGCACACCAGCAGTACACAGTTGCTGTGTACTAAACCCAAAATTGCACTCTCTCAAAGACTATTAGGGAAGGACTGCTGGGTATCATACCATCTACAGACTAGTATAACCAGCAGTCCATTTATTGTGGAAAAAAAGACACAGAATTGCGCTGAAAAATTATTCCTACAGCCTCTTAAGGTTCATCAAAATGATATTTGCATTCGTTGTGAATCTAATTTTTCATGAAATTCGTAACAAATTTGGATTTGTCGGCTTTGATTCGCTCATCTCTAGTCACCACTATGGCTCCCCCTTTTGTCACTTTTACAGGGCACTCTGGACATCACTATTAAAGTGAATTGTGGCTGTCACTGTTATAGTGCACTATAGCTCTCACCGTTACAGGCCACTGTGGTTGTCATTATTATAGTGCACTATGGCTGTCACTGTTACAGAGCACTGTGTCTTTTACTATTATGGTGAACTGTTGCTGTCACTACTATAGTCCCCTGTGGCTGTCATTGTAATGGGGCACTGTGGCTGCCAATGTTATGGAGCACAGTATCACTGTGGCTGTCACTGTTATAGTGCACTATTGCTGTCCCTAATATAGTGAACTGAGGTTTTTACTTTTACAGGGCACTGTGGTTGTCACTGCACCACTGTTATTGGGCACTATTAATGGGAAAAGGGTACAGAGGGATGCAGTCTGATTGTGCAGAGTCTTTACAGCAGCATACAGTACAGAGGGCTTGTGGGTTTCATATGAAATCCATATGTCTCCACACTGTGTATTTATTCAGCTCTACATTACTGAAATTTTACCTAAAACAAAGCTTCACACAAAGAATATATTCAACTCCCATGGAACATGGTACCATTTTTCTCTGTACTAATTCAAAAGTTGCCTCCATGTGAAATGGCATATAGAGGTACAATGTACAACTTGGATGAAGTCATAATATGGCTGACTAGAGCCTAAAGGTCCCATATGCACATCACAAAAAAGTCATCTGAAACTGATCATTTTGGCAGGGCCAGCCGACTGTCTAATGTGTCCAAGGGCTTCCTGACTGTCCCTTCATATAATATCAGAGAGAGAAGGATTGGGCCCATTTCTTTTGTACTCTGGCAGTTGTCCATGTATATTAGAGGGACTGGGAGAGACCGACAGCTATCTCAGGTAAAACATAATGGGGGTAAGTATATGATCCTTGAGAGAAAGGGGATCTGACACTTAAACTGAATAAAGCTGAACAAGCTCGTCATTTCTAGGATTCTAGGATTCATTGTTGGATAAATCAGAAGATTCCTTCAAAAACTGGTTGTGATACATAGATAGGTTATATATAGTCAGAAAAGTAAATGTCGAGATTGACAGAATAAAATTATATATCACAGAACAGCATGTTCTGCATTATAAATTTCTTCGGCTACAGACTATAAATAAAATAATTCCCTGATAAATATGTACCAATAAACTATTTTCACACAGCACTTGGCCATGCTTATAGCAATGTATTACATCATCCAAATGCTGAATATTAGTTCTCAGTAACTACCGTAAGTTGCAATGCACATCAACCTGTGTAAATTGGGAAGAATGGTAGAATGAGCCAGTATTAGTTTCTGATGAACACTCCAGGCGTGAATACACTTTTCATAAGGACAGACACTTGAGGACAGAAGGAGATCTACAGGAGACAGATGGAGTTAGATAGACAAAAACAATGTAAAACAAGAGACCCGACTAATGATCGGTAATACATTCTAATAAGAACTGTGACGCTCATCTGTCTCATCTCATCAGGGTTTTATTGATATCCTTTTATTTTAACATATATATACATATCTCACTTTAGATTGTTGGCCTTTTTTTTAAATATATTTTTATAGAAAAAATGTTGTAATACAAAAGCAATAGCAATCAGATACTGTACAACTGAAAAGTACACAAAAATAAAATACAGAAGCAAAACATTAGAGTCCCATGGAATGAGACAATAGACTCTGAAGTCTCTGGCCGCTCTATTCACTTTTCAATACCTTCCTCCAGTGCAAACTCTACAAGGCTAAGGCCGGGGAAAGAGGAAGAAAAGCCCCACCTTGACTCCCCGGGAATCAGAGAAAAAAGCACAGTTGTGTGAAAATCGGAACAGTTAGCCATCGGGCAATTGCAGGGCTCCTGGGTGCCCTTCAGGGATTCGAGATTATACCACATCATGTGTCTAAAAGGACGAACTATGGCAGCTATCCCGGAGAGTCCAAGTGAGTCATAATAAAGGAACGCCACTTAGTACCTGTATTTCAATGTTCGGCATCCAGCCTGTCTACACCTAAAAAGACTTGTGATATAAGTATTGCAATATCCGGTGTCAGTGAATCTAACCATTTAGCCAATGGGCATCTAAGCCCCACCAAAAGTACCACATGAACAAAACTGGAAGCAGTCTCCTCCCTCCCCTGGTACCCCCACAGTGGGTGCAGTTGATGGAATACGAGAGACTGGGGTGTAAATGGAAGAAGCACCCTCCAATGATTTTGGACCAACCGCCAGTAGTCAGCCGTGAAGGGACAGTCCCAAATCCCATGATACAAATTCGTTAGAGGGGAGTTACACTTGGGGCAGCTTGTAATTCTATCTGGGAATGAAGGTGAGGGGAGAATGTTAAAGCCGTTCAATGCAGCATGAGACAACTTAAAGTAAGTTTCCCTCCATCTTTTGCGACTGGGGAAGAATGGATAGCAATATGCAATACTCAGTCCGGGGAGGAGGATCTGCTGCTACAACTACTGCTGCGTCTCCCCACCGCTTTCCTGCGCTTCCTTGTCTCTCCCAGCGAGTGCGTCAGATCATCCCTGCATCTGAGAGGTCTGAAAGTGGCATCAGGTTGCCCCTCGTAGATGGAGAGCGATGTGTAGGGGCCACTGCTTGTGCTAGGTGCTGGGGAACTGTAGTGATCTGTTTCAGAGCATCATCAGGGGAGAATAATATCTGGCTCCCCGTAACTTCCATGGCTGCTGGCGGGTCCTGGGTGGCCGGTATTTGGGCCTGAGCAGGTGTAGGCACAGAGGGCAAAGCAGTCTCTGAGGTAACCTGGCGTGGGGTCCCCTTAGTCAGGAAGTGGTCCATAAAGTATATGTGGATTCCTCAAGCAGGGAGAGGAGCAGAGTTCGGAACAAAATGCAGGCAGCCAGCAGGGTTGTCCAGGTCCCAAATGTGACACAGCGGTGGCAGGGAGGTGACTGCGCTCCTTCTGCTGTATGTAGCATGGCCTGAGCGGTAAAAATGGTGACCCCTTATAGCTGGGGGCACCGGGAATAGTCCCTCTCTGCAGGACCCGGAGGAAAGGAAAGATCCCCCACGCACCATCCTGATCGTTGCTGGTGAGTGTCTGTCCAGGAGTGCTGTGTTGGCTGGTGCTCCTGCCTGCCAGCGCTTTCCTGCGTTCTTTGCTGCGCTGCAGAGGATGGTGGCAGGGGGTGGGAGCCTGACCGGGCCAACTGCACCGGAGCTCCTGTGATGCCGGGAGGTGTGGGATCCCCTCTTGTTCCCAGGAGCCACCCGGATGATTTGCGGGGTGAGTTGTCCCCCTATGAGGCCGGTACGGCACGGATATGGGGTCCGGGGTGTGGGAGCTCGGTCTCCTTGCTCCTCACATGCCCGCGCCGGAGCCGAAAGTCTCAGATAGTTGGCCTCCTGCACTTTACTGTTGATGAAGAAGAAATTGACTAAACTAGTACACTATGCACAAAGCATTGAAGTTGCATGCCTACATTTTCAGGAATACCGCAGCAGATTCACCGATCAGCTATAACATTAAAAACCACAAACAAATAGGTGTGTTCTCACACACCATGCTACCGACTGCAGATAGCATTTGGGTTAATAATAAAGGCAGGCAGGTCCTTGACTTGCCACTTTAAGCAATGGCAGTCCAGGTGCAGCCCTACATTATCAGTGAATTACCAAGCACTGCCGTGGCTGCTAGTTTATGCTTCTTACCGATAATTGCAGGCTGCACCCAGACTTGCCACTGCCTGAAGCACAAGTTCAGGACCTGCCTGAAAGTATCATTAAAGCAGGCAACAGTCATGGCTGGTAGTGTGGCATGCAACAACGCCCTAAAGGGAAAAACATTTATTCTAAATCAGGCCACATGTGAACAGTCAGTTCTTGAAGTTAATGCATTGGAAAAAAGAAGTATGGGGCATGTGTGAATCTATGAGTGACTTCGACAAGGGCCAAATTGTGATGACTAAACAACTGGGTCGCAGTATCTCCGAAAAGGCAACTCTTGTATGCAGTGGTAACTAGCTACCAAAAGTGGTCCAAGAAAGAAGAACCAGTAATCTGGTGACCGGGTCATGGGCACTCAAGGCTCAATGATGCACGTGGAGAGTTTAAAGGCTAGGCTGTATAGTCTGATCGCACAGAACAATTGTAGAACAGAATGATAAAAATGTTCATGCTCACTATGAAAGGAGACACCAAAATCACTTACAATAGGCCCATGGGCATCAGAACTGGACCATGGACCAGTAGAAGAAAGTGTCCCGGTTGTGTGTCACTTACTTGGCAAAGAGATGGCACTAGAATGCCCTATAGGAAGATTTGGATATTTCTTTGACATTTCTATGTACAAACAACCTACACATTGTTGCGGTGGGATTCCCTATAGGTATTGGCTTCTTATAGCTGAAGCTCTGGCCACACAAATTGTTCACAGTTCAGAGAGGAAACCAGGAAGTGATCAGATCCATGGGCAGTGCAACAGTACAGGGATGAAGGTAATTTTACCTAAAAACAGCATATTTGTACTGCACTTTCTTTTGTCGGAAAATTCCTTTAATGTCTTGGTGCCAGCTACCACAGGAACATCCCACCTCGACCAGTGAGTGGCTGAGCGGCAGTGTGACAAATTGGGCCCAGGTGGTTCCCGCACTAAATACTTTATGCTGCAGCTCTGGAAGAGGACCGCAGCGGGAATCGGAGAAGGACATGAGAGGCATTGCGGGAGTGCTAGTGGTTAGAGGTTTTTTATATACTACACAATGGGCATAGTTTACAACCCCCCTCCTGCCGAATAACCCCTTTAAATAAAATGGTTTCTTTATTAGAGATTCCAATTTCGATTAAAAAAAAGAGCACAGTGGAAAAGAACACCAAATGCGTTTCAAATTCAACAATCCTTATTCATAATGGTAACATATATTTACTTTCTTCTAAGAAGCCGCTGCTGGAGGGTCCCTGCACAGGGGTCTGATGAGAGGTAAAGCTGTAATTGCCTTGGTAAAAAATATGATATGGCGGGTCGTATTCAGTTGTATAAGGCCAAAGCCTATTTTATATTGCCTGCTCTGAACACACAATAAATGATCAATACTTTCAAGCTAAAAGGGGGAGATTCATCAAAACTTGCGCAGGGAAATGTTGACCAGTTGACCATAACATCCAATCAGATCGCTTCTTTCATTTTTTTTAAAAGTCTCTGAAAAATAAAAGAAGCAAACTGAATGGTTGCTATGGGCAACTGGGCGACTCTTCCTCTGGACAGGTCTTGATGAATCTCCCCCTATGATTTTATTGCAAAAGAACAAACTACCTGTAAGAGATATTTCCCAAGTTCTCCAGTGATAGTTGGAAACTTCATTTAGTATACATCGGAGACTTAAAAACCTTTTTCATGCATCATTGTTGTATTTATTACACAGACATTAATAAAGTTATCAATATACACTGAATAATTTAATTACACACCCATTACATTTTATGACTGCTTCATAACTGATGTAACACAAACCGCCTTTTATTTTATTAAATGTACTTTAAATCCTGGAACCCTACAAAATGAGGCAGTGTTTTATTGTAACTGGAGCATTGTGAAGGCAATTTGAGAACAGCAGAAAGATATGTAACACATAACCTTCATTTCCTACCAGTGTTTTGTGCATTTGTGGCTGGCAAACCCACTTTACCATCTGTTCCCAACTTCAATCCACAAAAAAAAAACTGTTGCCAGTTTTATCTATGTAACTCGCAATATTTAATCTGCTGCTTCACTATGCAAATCCTTACGACAGCTTCTCATTGCCGCTAAAAGTAAATTCGAAAACTTCTCATAGACGGATCTGTCAAATAGAAGTTGATTTTTGGTCTCCAGCTTCAATAAGGATTTCTAAGCATTTCCATACCAAGGCTAAACATTTATTTTTAACCAATACATTTTGGCTGGAGGGGTTGTTTAGCAATCATATAGTAACAACGAATGGTGTGCAAAGCACACCAGCATGCAAGACCCCCAAGGATTAAGACAACTACAAAAATGCAGTAAAACATATTTTATTATATAAAAAGTGCATACAAGTTAGAATGAATAAAAACTGAATATTTATTTAGATATGCTTAATTAAAATAGAAGGGGTACAGGGGTGAAAAATCCTGTATAGGTTTAATGTTAAATACAATACAAGGGCCACAATCTGCTGCAATAAAAAAGTGCAAGTGCATAGAAGGTTCTATCAAGAAAACATAATCAAAGTGCAACAAGGTGCTAAAGTGAATCATTGATAGTAAGGTGCACACACGCAATAAATCAGAACACAAGTTCATAAAATGTGAAAATAAAAACAAGTGATAACAAAATATAGCAGCAGGTAATACAAATGACCATGGCCCGTGTCAAGAAAACAGGACTCACCCCAGCCACACACCACAACTCCAACGCGTTTTGCCGGAGTTGTGGTGTGGGGCTGGGGTGAGTCCTGTTTTTAACATCTACCTATACAGAATTTTTCACCCCTGTACCCCTTCTATTTTAATTATCTAAGCATATCTATATAAATATTCTGGTTTTATTCATTCTAACTTGTATGCACTTTTTATATAATAAAATATATTTTACTGCCTTTTTGTAGTCGTCTTAATCCTTGGGGGTCTTGCATGCTGGTGTTCTTTGCACAACATTAGGTGTTATTGTTAGTATTGATTCTTTGTAAACCCCCATTTTATCTATATCATTATATTTCCTTGAGCTTACACATAGAAAGGACATTTTTTTCATTAGTGATCATATAGCCCAAACCAGGCTTTACAAGTTCATGGCCACTGAAATTATACAAACCTGAAAGACTGTCAGCATAAAAAGACTACATGGTCCATCTACAGATGTAGTGCTTGCCATTTGTATAGTAGCGGTGCTACATTTTGTTATTCTGACGCGCCAGCACATTAGGTGACAGGTGATGTAGATAGTACTGCATCACTGCTCACCTCACATTCACTAGGACAGGCTCAAGAGCCACAAACTCAGAGTGCACCTCAGAAGTACTGCAGACTGGCAGCTGTAAGGTAAGCGGCAAAGCATACTGTACTGAATGCATCACCGCTCACCTCATATTCACAGGGTCAGATGATGAGCTGCCAGCCCACAGGGAACCCTAGAAGCATAGGGACGCTGGCTCTTGCACCTGGTCTATTGGGCAGTAATGCATACATTACTGAATACATCACCGCTTACATACCTCAGAAATGCAGTAGGATGGCTACTCTCCAGAGAGGCTAGGCTTGCAGTGTTTGTGAGGTGAGCGGCAATGCATATAATATGAAAGAGAAGTAGATGCTTGAAACAACCTTCCAGCAAAAATTGTAAATCCACAATGGGATAAATATATATCTAGTCTAAGATAAAAAATAAAAATAAAATAATATAAGGGTAGACTAGATGGAGCATGTAGTCTTTATCTTCAGAAAATCTTCTGTGTTCTTATGATTTTCCTCCAGTGTAGAGGAAGAGTGGTGCAGTTGCCCATAGCAACCATTCAGATCACTTCTTTCATTTTTCACAGGACTCTTTAAAAAGAAAGAATCAATCTGATTGGCTGCTATGAGCAATTGAACCACTCTTCCTCTCTTACACGGGTTTTGATAAAACTCTACCACTGACCCTGTACAGCAGGCTTTGACCTTTATGATCCCTAATCACTTCCATCAGTGAATTCACATTGGTGGTGATACTGAACTGTAGACAAGTGGAGGGGTCAGTATTGGAATTATTTTCCTACCACGCAGTAATTCTAACACAATCCCTGAAAATCCCTTTAACACACACACATGGACACTGTAAATTGGTGGAGCTAGATTGGTCATGTACATTTTTATAAGAGGGGTTTTCAAGGACTTTGTTTTATTCCTAGCCTATCGCTAGTATGGCGGTCTGACTCCCAACACCCCACTGATCAGCTGACTGAAGGGCCTAATGGCTTGTGCTAGTGCTGCCACCTCTTCATTTCCTACCAGGGACACTGCTGTACACTGGGTAGTGGCTATACCTGGTAACAGAGCTCATCCTTCATTGGAGTTAGACAGTTCCTTCAATCAGCTGACAGCTATCCTGGAAAACCCTGTTAATGATGAAATAATAAAACTCAAGTGGTATAACTTGAAATATTTAAAGGGGTATTATGGGATAGGAAAATGTATCCTCTATCCCAAAGAAAGGATATAAGTGTCAGATTGCGGGGGGGGGGGCTGACCACTGGGACCCCTCGCGATCACCCACAAGGCACCACGGCTCTCTGCATGAAAAATGCTGTGATGATCACCGCATGAAGTTGTGGCCCACATGTCACCTCCATGCAGTTCTATAAGAGAGCTTGAGATACCCGAGTGCAGCGCTCTGACTCTCCCATTGAGATGCATAGGGGGGAATGTCTGCCACCGCTTTATGCCATGGTCAAAACGCCTCATTCAGGAGGACAGCTGGGGCGCTGGGTGGGAGAATGTGAGGGGTCCCAGCTGTTGGTGATCTGATACTTATCCCCTATCCTTGGGATAGGGGATACATTTTTCTATCTTGGAGTACTCTTTTAAGATCACAATGAAAGCAATACTACCCTACTGCCATACCCACAAACTAACCTAAATTTATGAAATGCCAGTCCATTAACCGAGGTGAGCAACTTACCCTACTTAAAAGGAAGCCATGAAAGAAATATACACCTCAACCATAACATTCAAGGGTAGCCATAAATAGAGGTAGGGGGGAATAAGGTGGCCAGCAATCCCAAGGTAAGGAAATAAGACATCATTATTCACCAGAACTGCCCTTTTTATGGAAAAACAGGTACTGTATGTCAGATCCCTTTTCAAATAAGGTTGCCTTTGAATTGACAATTTAGTAAAAAGTGCAGATAGCCAGCCCGGTAGTAAAACGCCCAAAACAGAGTTGGAATCAGTTGGGACTCAAGATTTTAAAATTATATAATTTAAAACTTATTTTGACCACAGGCCCTCTTTAAAACCCCTTAAGGACTCAGGGTTTTTCAGTTTTTGCACTTTCATTTTTTCCTCCTCACCTTTTAAAAATCATAACCCTTTCAATTTTCCACCTAAAAATCCATATGATGGCTTATTTTTTGCGTCACCAATTCTACTTTGCAGTGACATTAGTCATTTTACCCAAAAATGCACGGCAAAACGGGAAAAAAAATCATTGTGCGACAAAATCGAAGAAAAAATTTTGTAACTTTTGGGGGCTTCCGTTTCTACGCAGTGCATATTTTGGTAAAAATGACACCTTATCATTATTCTGTAGGTCCATTTTTTGGAATTTGGAATTTTTTTGCGCGTACGCCATTGACCGTGCGGTTTAATTAATTATATATTTTTATAGTTTGGACATTTACGTACGAGGCGATACCACAGATGTTTTTTTTTTAATTTTTTTATTTACACTGTTTTATTTTTTTTATGGGAAAAGGGGGGTGATTCAAACTTTTATTAGGGAAGGGGTTAAATGACCTTTATTAACACTTTTTTTTTGCAGTGTTATAGGTCCCATAGGGACCTATAACACTGCACACACTGATCTCCTATGCTGATCACTGCCGTGTATTAACACGCCTGTGATCAGTGTTATCGGCGCTTGACTGCTCCTGCCTGGATCTCAGGCATGGAGCAGTCATTCGTCGATCGGACACCGAGGAGGCATGTAAGGGCCCTCCCGGTGTCCTGTAAGCTGTTCGGGACGCCGCGATTTCACCGCGATGTGATGCGGGGTCGCAGCTTCATATCGCGGGAGCCGGCGCAGGACGTAAATATACGTCCTGCGTCGTTAAGGGGTTAAATGCAATGCTGGGCACTATTATAAGTATTATAATACTAATGATACATAGCAGAGTGCACTAAGTAATGAACGTCTAACAGCATTATATTAAATGAAGGGTAAATAGCACAGTGCCTGTAATTACCGCAAGCCATTACTCAGTATTTACTACCGACCTGTCCAGACGCCTCTACTAAACAGGCCGTGTCTTGAATTTTAGATTGGTTGCAATATTTTCTTAAGAGTCACAGACAAGAAATCAATTTTACTATTCTCCCTCTGTGGGAAAGTAAAGGACTTTGAACATATTGCCATGTCTCCAGGTAACAATAGGGAATTGAACAAGAGAGAGAATACATTTTCAATGGTTTGTTATTCCATGTGGGGACGGTTTGTTAACCTGGTGACAATGGTGATAGTCAACTATATTCCCAAAAGGTAAACTCCAGTAAGAACGGAGCTTCTCTTACAAATTATGTCTCGGTACATATATGTTTGTAAATATACACTGAATAATCACTGCATTAGGAAAATCTACTCAATAATGGGCTGGTCCACATTTTCAAGCAATCACTAGTGTTGAGCGGCATAGGCCATATTCGAATTCGTGAATATTCGCGAATATATGGACGAATATTCGTCATATATTCGGGAATATTCCCATATTCGTTATATTCTCGTTTTATTTTCGCATATGCGAAAATACGCGTATGCGAAAATTAACACATGTGAAAATTCGCATATGCGAAAATTAGCATATGCTAATTTTCGTATGTGCGAATTTTTGCACGCCAGTCTCACACAGTAGTATTACAGCCTTCTTTACACCACACAAGCTGGAAGCAGAGAGGGGTGATCACTGTGATGTGTACTGTGAAGAAAAAAAACAACAAAAAAAAACGAATATTCGTAATTACGAATATATAGCGCGAAATTCGCGAAATTCGCGAATTCGC
This sequence comes from Hyla sarda, assembly GCF_029499605.1. NCBI lineage: Eukaryota > Metazoa > Chordata > Amphibia > Anura > Hylidae > Hyla > Hyla sarda. The sequence goes on along the minus strand of NC_079193.1, from coordinate 57,527,612 downwards.
GAATATGCACTATTCGCGAATAATATTCGAATTGCGAATATTCGCGAGCAACACTAGCAATCACGGCTTGCAGACATCAGGGAACAGATTCCACATGGTGACAAGCATTCTCCATACACAATTGTACCCATGCCCGCTGCCATGTTCTGTTTAAAAATGGCATTGTGATTGGGGAAGACCTTCTGAAGATATAGAAGTAGATTGTAAAATAACTGGTCCCCATAGCATTTACCCTTCAAGGACTGTGGTGTAAGGACCAATAGTCCTAGAAAATGGCAGGGAAATGCTCTCCAGACTGTGACACTGCCGCCACTGGTTTGTTGAATCCCAGTGGGTAACCCATGGTATACCACTTGGGGCGGAAGGGGCACCAGCTTTTTCTTGACTGGACAAAGCAGATTACATTTAATATTAGTTACTAACAGTCCGCCAACGTAAAGGACCAGAAATGAGTATGGTTTACTGTAGAAGCACGTATGTCTGCTACCCAGGCACCACTGCACTCCTCTTAAAGGGTGCGGTGTCTTTAAGATGAATGAAGTGGGGGAGGGAGAATTTTAAAAAATAAACATGCTAGCGGTGGGCCCCCTCTTTGACCCAGCACAGTGTCAAAGAAAGTAAAGGGACAAAAAATAAATAAAAAATAAAAACATGCTGGCGGTGGGCCAGCTCTCTAGCTGACAATATCCCAGGTGCTACCACAAATTTTTCAGTTGCTATGGTGACCTTGCACATGTGATTTGTCAAGCCCTTATATACCCCTTCTATCCATATAAATGAACAAACATAAAAAAACAAGCCCCATTGAATGATATGGTTCACAAAGTCAGTGCTTGGAACGTAAAGGGTATTTTTTTTATTTGATTGTGCTACAGGGGCTGTAAAATTTGTGTCGTTCATAATATAGTGTCTGTACCTGTGTTTGATGGCTGGTCTCCCAATTCTTGTGACCTTTGCACCAATGTTGATTTTTAGCAGCATACAAAATGGGTGATGTCTTAGGCTTTTCCCAGGTTGCAGTATGGCCTGAGACATTAAATTACAAGTCAGGTGTTGAAACCTGTCTGCTTCAATGGGTGGAGAGACCACTGGGTGGAAGGAAGATCATTCTCCCCAGGGTTGCAGGGAATTGTAGTTTTAATTACAGCACACATGAAAGGGAGCTCAGATGTGCTGTAACAGGTGTGGTGAAAAGTGATCTCACACTTAAAAACAAGGGATACTGGGACTTGTAGTTGAAGGGAGGGAACTCAAACAGGAAATAGCCATTTCAAAAAAGAAAGCAGCAGCGTTATGGTGGACTCACCATAGCCCAAAGAAAACTAGGAATTCACAGCAACACATAATCCATAATCATATAAAGCCAGGCGTTATTTAATTTAATCAGTATAACCTAAATCTACTAAAGAATACATCTGTAAACTCAAAAAAGGAAGAAGAAGCGAAGTCCTCAGGTGCTCACCTGGGGATAGCTGTGCATGATGAGGGGTGGGGGGGACAGAAAAGGGAGGGGAATAGGAGAAGAGCAGAGGAAAAGGGTGGGGAAAGAAGAGGAAGAAAAGTGATCAGACTCAAGTTAAGTGAAATTTTTTTAAATTAACGTTTGTGGTGAAAATAGTGGGGAGGTTCGCTGGGCCCTAGCGACCACCCACCTAGTCACTTCTTACAATAAAATACTAAATTGCTCAATAAAAGACATGCAAAAGTCTCCCCGTATGTTGCCAGAAGTATGGGTGTCAGGTTGTCACTAATAAACAATACAGTCAATGTTAAGCAGGCACAGATTCCTCTTGAGCACTAAGTGCTCTCTGAAAACAAAAAGACAATATCGCTCTTGTATAGAGGTAGGTTCTCCTGAGCACTGTGTGCTCTGCCAAAATAAAATGCAGTTCCTGCTATGCAGATGATACATTCTCCTGAGCGCTATGTGCTCCTTAATTGTGATTTTCAATTCCCATTATGCAGAAGGTAAATCCTCCTGAGCGCTATGCGCTCCCTGCAAACATGAAATAAAGTCTAATTCCTGCTTTGTGGCAGGAGGCACGTACGTGCTTGGTAAAGGCAGCAGAGTAAAAGTCTTATGTAATATACAGCATCAAGTGTCTATGAGACTAAGAACGGTCTTATGAGGTAATGTATACTGGGGAACTATGCCCCGCTCACCTGTCTGTTGGCACAGTCCTCCTTGTGCTTCAGAAGGCGAGCTCGGAGCTCCGTTGGTGTGCAGATGTTACGTCTGAAGTTCGGGCTGTATTAGTGCAGATCGTGCCTTGGCGAAGTTTTAGATGATGGGGTATGCAGTCTATTTAGGGCTAGACACATTTCAGGAGATCTCCTTTCCTCAGTAGCACTATTGAGGAAAGGAGAAGACCTCCTGAAAAGTATCTAGCCCTAAATAGACTGCAACCCCAAGGCCAGGGCACGATCTGCACTAATATAGCCCGAACTTCAAATGTAACATCCGCAGTTTACCTCTGTCCAATTCACCCCAAAGAGTGAGTCGTTGAGCTGCACCCCCCTTTTTACATCTGTAAACCGCTTGTAATGCTGTGTAGTTATACTGTTTTACTTGGTTGCTAACACAGAATAAAGAATTTGATTATTTTCTGTATTTTGCACAGCTTTTACATACTAATGACAATGTTTTTGTGAAATTCGGTTCTTTCTAATAGAGGAGAAATACTTTATTGGTTCAGTTACTAGAGATGTAAAAACATTGTATTGTTCAGCTTCAGGGAATCCTTATTTCTCAGATACATAGATTTAAGTGCATTCACAGCAGATATTAAAGACAAAATATTATTATTCAAAATATGTATTTTTCAGCTCTATAATAAAATAGGTATGACATTTTCTTATGAATTTTCTTACGGATCCTTTCAATGTCGGAATATTAAGTTGGTAGTTTTCATCTTGATTTGCATTACTATCAACTATTTTGCTGGAATGAATCAGTAAAAGTATTAAAATAAAAAACAGTCAAATCGGTAAATGACGGAATAATCCCACTGTCTGTCTGCACAAAAGATAACATTTTCTTTAGATTTAGATACTGAAAAATATTCTTATTTCTAATTTGTTTATATTTTCTTTTTTTCTTTTATTTGCTTTTATTTCACTTTAAGTACATTATTATGGGGGCAGCCATCTTGCCTGAGCTCTTTTTAACAGCATTTAGATATATGCTTTGCCGCAAATCTCATGGACCTAGGCACAACAGACTGGAGCTCACCCTATTCACTTTAATGGGTATGTTTTGTAGGCATGCTCTGTGGCCTGTGCAGGGATGATTGTGCAGGAGGGAGGGGGTGGGTGCTGAGCCCTGAGCATTACCTATTGTGAATGGCTTTATACTGTATAGTCTATAAACTGTTGTCAACGTTCACAGTAATTCTGTCTGTGATTATAAGTCGGAAAGTTTTTCCTACAGAACAGGAAGTGTCAGCTTATTATTTGGCTTAGTGGCCAGAATGAAAACAGCATAATGTCAGCATAATTCTATTTTATAGATAGCAAAATGGAAAAATTTTAAATTTGAGTCAAAAGTGCTAAAAACGTGTTTAAAATAAAAACTTCTAAAAGCCATAGATCATTTTTTGATTACACATTCCCTTTAAAGATAACCTGTCATCTGATCATCTAATCCTGAGCTCACTTATCAGTGACAACATGGCAGTTTTATGGTTAACAATGTATTTATTAATTTTAAAGGCAAAATAAAAAAAGACACAAGTAACAAGAAAAGTGAAGGCAACATCATAGAAATACTGCAGGTTTACAAGAGCCAACACCCATATGTAAAGCAAATGCACATAAAGGAACACAGCAGTTTCAGACTGAGCCCTAAAACAGGCTGAGCCCAAACGGACACACTTTTGAGTCCAATAAAAATAAAAGCAGAAAACAATAAATGTACTTAACATAGCCACTTTCAGACTACATTCAGTTAAATGAAATCAATGAATCCAGTGTTTGTATGCTGTGGTATACATCGGCATACTGGACAGCTGGCTTTCTAAGATTTATCACCAGCTTAAAGGGGTTGTCCAGTGAAAGACAACTTATTTTGTGGATAGAGAAAACTTATCCTGTGCATAGGGGATAATTTATTCTGTGAAAAGGGGACCTCCCTGCGATCTCCTGAACAGAACCCGTTGCTCTATGAGAGGAGCATGTGCTGCATATGGCACGTGCTCCATTCATTCCTATGGAAGCGCTAGAGATGCCCAAGTACAGCCTTTAGGTCTCTTCGATGCTCCCATAGAGATGCTGTAGAAGCACATGCTGTCTACTGCACCCGTTCCTCTCAAAGAGCTAAGGTCCTGTTTAAGAGATTGCGGGGGAACCGAGCGGTCACACCCCTTGCAATCAGACACTTATCCCCTATTCTGTAGTTAGATATGAGACATAAAAACAAGGTCCTAACATGGAATATATATACAAGCAGAGATAATCCCTCTCTCCTCAGTGGGGGGTCCAAAGCAATATATATTGGTACCCCCCCCTCCATGTCCACTTTTCTCAAGTCCTTTTGTCAGTGGTGGCATGTAATCCACCTTCGTTATCCCAAAAAAGGTTCTGGACGCATCCATAGTTGAGGATGGTTTATTAATAAAAATACTATTAAAAAAAAACATGTGCAGAAGGCAATGCGTTTCAGGGAGATAGGGACATATACCCCCCTTCCTCAGGCCATATGTCACTTGCTGTAACTCTCAAATTATATATACACTCATACTCACATGTTAAATTGCCCCATCTGTTTTTCCGGTGGGCGCCACTGGCATCACTAAGGTGAACAGACTTCCAGTTCTGGATATCGTTAATTTTATTTGTCCCAATTGCCCAAAACTTTATATGTCCCTCTCTAGTACCACCTGATACCATTACTACTATGGGACACCAAATGCGTCACCCCGTCACGCCCCCTACATCATCTTCTGCGCTGTGACGAATCTTGGAGGGCAACGTGCGCTCCACTCCATTCTCACGTCTATTAGGGAATAATCTTTCACCAGCCAATCCCTAGTCACCATTTAGAATGTTGACTGCCATGATGACAAATTCTTGTTTATCCCAATAAGCCTTTTTGGTATTATGTAAATGAGACTCAGGTGTCTAGGGGGTGTTCTTCAGCATGACAAGAATCCAGGGTTAGCCAGTCCATGTCCTCTTATTCACCACCTTCATGCCTGTCTGCATATGCCTACCCCCTTTTCATTGTCAGTGCGCAAAGCAATGATAAATAAGAGGAGATGGGCAAGCTAACCCATGACTCTTGCCATACTGAGGAACACCCCCTGGGCATTTGAGTCTTACATTATCAAAAAAGGCAAAAAAAAAATGAACCATAAACATAAAAAAAGGTTATGTATGGAATACTGATGTGAAGACCCATCTAGCCATTGGTTTAGTTTTAACTCACCACTGTTATTTGAATAAACTTTTTACATGTTGTCCAGACAAAGTTCAGATTTCATCCAGTCTCACTCTTTAGACCCACTGTGATCACAGGTTACAGCAAGTGGCTCATTCCCTTGCTGTCAATCAAATCCAACCCTTTCAATGAATAAGTCTATGGAGTGAAAGGGTCAGATCTGCCATCCAACTAGGGGCTAAGAAGTGCTTCCAGGCACATCACAGAGTTATAACTTGTGAGACCCAATGCAATCTAAACTTTTGACATGTCTGACCAACATGTCAAAAGTTTATTCAAATGTCAGCAATGTTTTAACCCTGTGTAGCTTCAGACAGGTCCGCTTTAACCCCATCCTGACTCATGATGTACCAGTACGTCATGAGTCGGGTGAGAAGAATATGTTGTGTCTCCCTTTTCCCATTTTTTCAAATAAAGCACTGCAAAAAAATAAATAAACATATTTATGCGCATGCATAATTGTCCAAACTATTAAATTATGATGTTCCTGATCCTGCACAGTGAACGGCATAAACGCAAAAACATTCCAAATGCTGAAATTGGTGATTTTTGGTCACATCACGTCCCAAAAAAAAAAACATAATAAAAAGTGAGCAGGAAGTAACATAAATGAAAAAGTACCATTAAAAAATGACAGCTTATGGCGCAAAAAATAAACCCTAACACAGCTCCATAGGTGGAAAAATAGATCTTTTGCTTGAGGATGCTCCAAAGGTTCTCAATAGGATTGAGGTCAGGGGAGGATGGAGGCCACACCATAACTTTCTCTCCTTTTATCCCCATAGCAGCCATTGATGCAGAGGTATTCTTTGCAGTATGAGATGATGCATTGTCATGCATGAAGATGATTTTATTACGGAAAGCATAGTTCTTCCTTCTGTACCAGGGAAGAAAGTGGTAAGTCAGAAACTCCACATACTTTGCAGCGGTCATCCTTACACCTTCGGGGACTCTATGATTCCGGCCCAAAACATGACTCCACAACCGCCTTGCTGATGTCGCAGCCTTGTTGGAACAGGATGGCCGGCCACCAACCATCCACTACTTCATCCATCTGGACCATCCAGGGTTGCACGGCACTCATCAGTTAACAGGAATGTTTGAAAATTAGTCTTCATGTATTTTTCTGCTCAATGCAGCCGTTTCTGCTTGTGAACATTGGTTAGTGGTGGCCGAATAGGTTTACGCACAGTTGCAAGACTCTGGAGGACTCTACACCTTGATGTCCGTGGGACTCCGGAGGCAACAGCAGCTTTAAATATCTGTTTGATGTTATGTAATGGTATTTTAGCAGCTGCTCTCTTGATCCGATGCATGGATCTGGCTGAAATTTTCCTCAATGTGCCTTTATTTTCACAAACCAGTCTGTGCTCTGAATAAGCCTCAAATCTCTTAATAGTGCAATGATCACGCTTAAGTTTTTGAGAAATATCTAATGTTTTCATACCTGGTCAAAGGCACTGAACTATTTCACTCTTTTGGCAGCAGAGAGATCCTTTTTCTTCCCCATATTGCTTGAAAATGGTGCTCTGCTTAATAATGTGGAACACCCACCTTTAGTAGTTTTTCCTTAAATTGGGCTCACCTGGCAATCTAATTATCACAGGTGCCTGAGATTGTTTTCAGTGATCAAAAGAGCCCTGAGACACAATGCCATCCATGAGTTTAACTGAAAAACAAAATATTTAATCTTTGTGACACTTAAATAGAATTTTCATAATAATTTGGACTATGAAAATAGTAGATTCACATTGAAGGCATTAATAAGGAATTTTCATAATAATTTGGACTATGAAAATAGTAGATTCACATTGAAGGCATTAATACTATGAATTAACACATGTGGAATTATATACATAAAAAAGTGTGAAACAACTGAAAATATGTCATATTCCAGGTTCTTCAAAGTAGCCACCTTTTGCTTTGATTACTGCATTGCACACTCTTGGCATTCTCTTGTTGAGCTTCAAGGGGTAGTCACCTGAAATGGTTTTCACTTCACAGGTGTGCTGGTGTGGAGGAGGAGGTGTGATGGTGTGGGGGTGCTTTGCGGGTGACACTGTTGGGGATTTATTCAAAATTGAAGGCATACTGAACCAGCATGGCTACCACAGCATCTTGCAGCGGCTGCTATTCCATCCGGTTTGCATTTAGTTGGACTATCATTTATTTTTCAACAGGACAATGACCCCAAACACCTCCAGGCTGTAATGGCTATTTGACCAAGAAGGAGAGTGATGGGGTGCTGCGCCAGATGACCTGGCCTCCACAGTCACCGGACCTGAACCCAATCGAGATGGTTTGGGGTGAGCTGGATTGCAGAGTGAAGGCAAAAAGGGCCAACAAGTGCTAAGCATCTCTGGGAACTCCTTCAAGACTGTTGGAAGACCATTTCAGGTGACTACCTCTTGAAGCTCAGCAAGAGAATGCCAAGTGTGCAAAGCAGTAACAAAAGCAAAAGGTGGCTAGAACCTAGAATATGACATATTTTCAAACTTTTTTGTTATGTATATAATTCCACATGTGTTAATTCATAGTTTTGATGCCTTCAGTGTAAATCTACCATTTTCATAGTCATGAAAATAAAGAAAACTCTGAATGAGAAGGTGTGTCCAAACTTTAGGTCTGTACTGTATGATAAAATGAAGTGCGCCAATTAAAAGTACAACTTGTCCCACAAAAAAGAAGCCTTAAAGGGGTACTTTGTCCCTAGACATGTTGTCCCCTATGCAAAGGATATGATATAATATGCTTGAATATGATGGGACCCCCCGCTATCTCAAGGCTGGTGATGCAGTGTTCAAAAATTGCTGGATCATGAAAGGGTTTAGAGCCAAAAGATATTTTAGTACAGTCTGCTTCTGCATGGACTTGAAGGCCCCTTACATGCAGTTTGCTCTCATACAGCATCTAAGAATCGCTTTCTGAGCCATGCCTGGGCCAAAAGTACAGTTCTTAAGATACAATGCTGTAAAGATTCTTCAACTTCAGCTTTCCAGAGGCAGAACCCATTATCTTTTCAAAGCATAATAACATTTAGTGGCTGAAATTACACGTTTCTGGGTCTATTATATTCAAACATGCGTCATAAAAGGTAAAAATGCACTTTTCTCCCATATTGATCCTGCCGCTGAATTTTCATAACAATGCTGTTACGCTTCTTGCACTAAATTCATTTTCCAAACGTTACCGATGAGAGACGCTTACGGTGAGGGATGCAAGATTCAATAAGCAATAACTGTACTCGTATGAACAAGAATCTAGAGAGCCATGTATATATATATATATATATATATACAATAAAAATAAACCTAAGCAACTATATAATACAATATGGTACAATTTCAAAAGTAATATGAAAACTTAAACTTAAAAAAACATCAAATAAACTGCTGTATCAATCAACAAATAACATATCTAGAAGGTGGTGAACTTGACTTTTACTGATGCTAATTTCTGATAGATTTTTAGCATTCCTTTTTTAAAGTAAGTCTCACCACCAAAGCCTAGAACAGTGTTTTCTAACCACGGTTCCTCCAGCTGTTGCAAAACTACAACTCCCAGCCTGCCCAGACAGCCATTGGCTGTCTGGGTATGCTGGTAGATGTAGTTTTGCAACAGCTGGAGGCACATTGGTTGGGAAACACTGGCATAGAAGGTGAATTGGTGAAAGAAGCAAGCTGATTGGTTGCTATGGGCAACTTTTCCTCTGGACATGTTTTGATAAATCTTCCCCCATGGTCCTATGTAGATCACCAGGTGATAAATCAATCATCCAGCATAATAAATCAACAAAAGGGGAGACTTGTGCTCAGGATGTGCCTATAACAAAAGCTTTACTATATATGATTAAAATATTGAATAGTACACTTGTGTTACAGTGATTAAAATAATTAATTGCGGTCTTACAAAACAGTTTCAATGGGGCACAAACCGGGCTTTGCAGGGCCCAGCCAACCCAGTCGTGCCACACAATGGATAGAGGTGATCTATACCACTCAAATGCACAAAGGTACAACCAACGCATTTCTATCACCAATTTTTTGGTGGCATCAACAGGGAGGTACAAAAGAATGCAACCAAGGCTATTGCCGCAATTAAAAAGATGTATATAGTATATATGACCAGAAGGACCAGCAAGAGAAATTGCCCTGAAAACCGTATATATATCACATATAGGCAGATAAGGACACCAATTGCACAGTAATAGTCCTGTGGGAGAAAAAGTATATAAATTTCCTAATGGTCGCTGTATTATCATTCAGATGCCGCTCATATTAGAATCCGCCTGAAAGAAAAGAAAATTTCCATTCTCAAAGGATGATCTGTGAAAAGAAAACCAGTATATGGTTTGCAATGACAGTTCTATAAGACTCACGGTTCTGTAGATTCACAAGGCAAGGTGGCCAACCTTAAAAGGGTGGTCCGGCTCAGGAACCTCCTAAATAGATCACGATGGACCCTACTTTATGGATTACCACTAAATCCTAACAGCTGACTACAGCCGTCCCTTACTACCTGATTTGGTCATCTGGGTGTACAGCCCGTGTGATACGGCCACCATCAGTGCTGTATCGGTATCAAGCCACAGTAAGCCGAATGAACGAATACTGCTACTAAACAAAATGCTTTACTATGTTGATTCCTGATGAATTCTACCAATATTCTCTTCTTAAATTCCCTACTGGTTTTGTCTACGTACAGGAGTGGGCATGTACAGTGTGCCACATATATCACTGCCTTGGTAGAGCAGTTAATAAAGTGTTTGATGGAAATAGGTTCAGATCGTAGGGGTACTGTGTTAGTCCTGGCGACATACTGGCATGCCTGACAATGTCCGCATTTATAGCATCCCTTAACGGGTGCCACCCGGCCTAGCCAGGTCTGAGTAGTAGAGTCATTCTGACAAAGGTGACTTTGAACCAGCATGTTGCCAAGGCTACGTCCCCACCTATAGGTGATCTGTGGTGAGTTTTCCGATAGTGTCCTGTAAATCAGGATCTATCTTCAGTATATCCCAGTGTTTTGTAATAATATGGGTACTGAGAGTTTTTCAAAAGTACCTATTATTCTTGCAGGTTGCAAGGTCGCAGGGAGATTCATATTGCTCTTAGGGGTTAGGAGCTCATTCCGAGATCTTGTAGGAGCTTCTCTAAAGGCTTGATTAAGTATGTAGTGAGGATAGCCCCTATCTTGGAAGCGCTGCGTCATGACACGGGCTTCCTGTCTGAAATCCTCCAGGCGGGAACAATTCTTCCTGAGGCTGAGAGACTGCCCTTTCTGGATCCCCCTTTTGAGGGGACCCGGGTGTCAGCTCTCCCACCTCAGGAGACTATTGGTGGAAGTTGTTTATAGATATATAGTACTCTGAAGTGTACCGTCTGTGTCCTTAAAGATGCTGATGTAAAGAAAGGTATGTTCCCTTTCTCGGATCTCAAACATACAAAATATATTACAACAACCTTTTTAGGGGTCGCCCCCGGAGGGGTTAACCCTAAACTAGAACCCTAACCCTAAACTATTTTATTGAGTCATTTAAAATGTATGAGCTCCGGTATAGTGATTAAAATCCTTAGCCTCTATACCTTGATAAAGTTGGTTTATCCAACGAAACGTCGGGAAGCGGAGGGCTATTCATGTTTTAACCAGCAGCTATCAGTGCCCATCTGTTAGTGCAGTGGCATCTGCAGACTAGTGCTGTTAAAGCACAGTATCACTATTAAAGAAGTTACAGGATGCATGCATACTATATAGGCAACTACTAGCTGTGTTTTTAAATCACTATACCGGAGCTCATACATTTTAAATGACTCAATAAAATTCAGTTTTATGGGGGGTTTCTAGTTTAGGGTTAACCCCTTGGGGGCCGACCCCTAAAAAGGTTGTTGTAATATATAATTTGCCCTGGAATCCCTGGGGATTTTTTGTTGTTGTAAACATACACAATAAACCCAAGTCATTTGTGTTAATGGCCTGTACCAATTGCTCAAAGTTGTCCTTTGTACCACTCCACAGGACAAACACATAGTTAATGAAGCGTAGCCACATCAGTGCATGTTCACTGAAGAGTTTCCTAGTGTCAGAGAACAGGGTGGTGGCCTCCCACCCAGGGTGAGATTTGCGTAGCTGGGGGCACACAAGCCCCCATGGCGGTTCCCCTGAGATGGTGGTATATTCGGCCAAGAAACAGGAAATAATTCTGGGTATAGACAAAGTTGAGCAACCAGAGCACAAATATGTTGTGCTCATGGAATTGGAAGCCTGTTGTACTTAAAAAATACTTCACTGCCTGTAACCCATTACGATGGTGGATGGACAAATATAGGGCTTCGACGTCTATGCTGGCGAGGATGATATTGCCGCTGACCATTATGCCCTCTATATGCTTAAGCAAATCCATCGTATCTCTGAGATACGATGGTAAGGCAAACACAAATTCACAGAGTATTTTATTCACATAGATTCCCACATTCTGCGTAATGCTACCCACCCCTGATACTACTGGGCAACCCCTTTAGGGGAATTAACCCTTTAAGTATTTTGGGCAATGCGTAGAATGTGGGAATCAAAGGTAGAAATGGCACAAGAAATTCAAATACTTTGTTGTCAATAAGTTTTTTGGTCAATGCATCACTAAGGATATCAGACAGTTCACTGCAGTATTATAAGGTGGAGTCAAAAGAGAGAATCTCATAGGTCTCGCGGTCATCGAGAAGTCTCTTACACATTCTGATGTATTTAGATTTGTCTAAAAGGACAATATTTCCCCCCTTATCGGAGGCTTTTATGACCAGCTGGTCATTCCTCTATAATTGATTCAGGGCTTGTTTTTCCTGAAAAGTGAGATTCTCCCTATGACCCTTATAGGTGGATGGGATAGCTTTGAGATCCCTGACAACTAATTTGAAAAAGACATCCATACACGATGTATCCGCAATTGGCGGAAACAGATTACTCTTGGATTTTAAGGTGGTCTTGGCCGGAAGGATGTACCTTATCATCTAGTAGGTCTACTAGGTGTCTCGTTGTCATTAGATCCTCCTCTATCAAACCATGTACAAGACATTCCCGTTTGTCTTTTAATTTAAAGAATTTGTGCCATTTAAGGTGCCGGGCGAAGAGGTGTAAGTCCTTCGTCCATTCAAACGGGTCATGGTTGACAGAGGGGATAAATGACAAGTCCTTGAGAAGAACACGAGTCTGTGTATCAGTAAGGGTGTGACTGGAGAGATTGATTACTTGTATTTGTGTGGACTGACTCAATGCCGATATTGGGGTCTGTGGGGAGGGGGCCCCCGAAGCTGACAGGGGCCCCATTGGCTCCCATCTAAAAAAGGGGAGGATGAAGTGGCACCACCACATGTTGCGGCCTGATTATTATAGGCTCCTTGAGGGCCACCCCTCCCTCTAACACGTCTGTTCCCTCCAGTCCCTTTGTTAGCCCCCTCTATGACCCGATGAGCCAACTTCAGAGTGATCCGTATCAGAGGATGTAATGTCCCTTTCAGTGTCCCTTGGTGCAGGGCATTTTTCCAGAACACTATAGACTCTGTTCTCCTTAAAATCGGCTAGATCTCTTATGAATTGAGTCTGTTTTCTCTGTTTAAGTTGATACTGTTATTTTCTGATACTGATATCTGGATAAGTAGGGTGATCATTTGGAGATCTGCATAGGAAAAACAAGAGTGCTTGTGTATAGAAGTAAAACAGAAGTATGCCACACTAGCTATATGTAAGTGCGGTACAGCCACGGCTGTTAGAAAGCACAATAGTGAGGAAAAGATTACTTACTGGAGGAAGCGGCAATAAGGCTCTGGTACGGCACTAAGTGTACTGGCACGGAGAATCCCAGCGCTTTTTATTTATGTACTTCCACTCTGTGGTGCGCGCTGAGAGCATGCGTCTAAGTGTGGAACGCAGGAGGGACCTGGGTGTACCATCACTTCCGGGACTCTGCGATGGCTGGGGGAGAGCGCTACCGTGTGACGCCCACAGGGAAAGGAAGTGACGTGTTTCTCGGGTTAGGGCTAGAGATACGCCCCCTGCCAAGAGTTAACCCTAGTGCAGGGACAGCCTATATCAAGTAGGAATACTATAATTCCAGATGGATAATAGGTAGCAGACTGAGAAAGGGGAAATATATGCAGAAGGAAATGGCTATTCAAAAGACAATAAGAATTCAGGATAGGTGGCTAACAGAGATACATTATTAATAAGGAATTGGTGGCTAATCAAAGTGATTAATGGAGTGGTTAAATAATAACAGGGACTACCTAATAATAAAGAGAGTTAGAGAGGTATGAGAGTCCAAATAGGGTGATGGGATACTAATAATGCATTACTCTAACAATAAAATAAGCTACAAAAAGCTGGCAAAGTTTAAAGGGGTACTCCCGTGGAAAACTTTTTTTTTAACCCCTTAAGGACCCAGCCATTTTACACCTTAGGACCCGGCCATTTTTTGCACATCTGACCACTGTCACTTTAAACATTAATAACTCTGGAATGCTTTTAGTTATCATTCTGATTCCGAGACTGTTTTTTCGTGACATATTCTACTTTAACTTAGTGGTAAAATTTTTTGGTAACTTGCATCCTTTCTTGGTGAAAAATCCCAAAATTTGATGAAAAATTTGAAAATTTTGCATTTTTCTAACTTTGAAGCTCTCTGTTTGTAATTAAATTGGATATTCCAGATATTCCAAATATTATTTTATTTTATTCACATATACAATATGTCTACTTTATAATTGCATCATAAAATTGACGAATTTTTACTTTTGGAAGACATCAGAGGGCTTCAAAGTTCAGCAGCAATTTTCCAATTTTTCACAAAATTTCCAAAATCACAAATTTTCAGGGACCAGTTCAGGTTTGAAGTGGATTTGAAGGGTCTTCATCTTAGAAATACCCCACAAATGACCCCATTATAAAAACTGCACCCCCCAAAATATTCAAAATGACATTCAGTCAGCATTTTAACCCTTTAGGTGTTTCACAGGAGTAGCAGCAAAGTAAAGGAGAAAATTCACAATTTCCATTTTTTACACTCGCATGTTCTTGTAGACCCAATTTTTGAATTTTTACAAGGAGTAAAAGGAGAAAATGTATACTTCTATTTGTAGCCCAATTTCTCTCGACTAAGCACATACCTCATATGTCTATGTAAAGTGTTCGGCGGGCGCAGTAGAGGGCTCAGAAGGGAAGGAGTGACAAGGGGATTTTGGAGCGTATGTTTTTCTGAAATGGTTTTTGGGGGGCATGTTGCATTTAGGAAGCCCCTATGGTGCCAGAACAGCAAAAATCCCCCACATGGCATACCATTTTGGAAACTAGACCCCTTGAGGAATGTAACAAGGAATAAAGTGAGCCTTAATACCCCACAGGGGTTTCACGACTTTTGCATATGTATTGCAAATTTCAATAAAATGTGTGCTTCCCCCCAAATTTCAAATTTTTGCAAGGGTTAATAGCAGAAAATAGCCCCCAAAATTTGTAACCCCATCTCTTCTGAGTATGGAGGTACCCCATAAGTTGACATGAAGTGCACTATGGGCGAACTACAATGCTCAGAAGAGAAGGAGTCATATTTGGCTTTTTGAGAGCAAATTTTGTTCGGGGGCATGTCGCATTTAGGAAGCCTAAATGGTGCCAGAACAGCAAAATAACCCCCACATGGCATACCATTTTGGAAACTAGACCCCTTGAGGAATGTAACAAGGGGTACAGTGAGCATTTACCCCCCACTGGTGTCTGTCAGATCTTTGGAACAGTGGGCTGTACAAAATTTTTAATTTGCGCAGCCCACTGTTCCAAAGATCTGTCAGACACCAGTGGGGTGTAAATTCTCACTGCACCCCTCATTACATTCCGTGAGGGGTGTAGTTTCCGAAATGGGGTCACATGTGTTATTTTTATTTTTTTTGCGTTTGTCAAAACCGCTGTAACAATCAGCCACCCCTGTGCAAATCACCTCAAATGTACATGGTGCACTCTCCCTTCTGGGCCTTGTTGTGCGCCCCCAGAGCACTTTGCGCCCACATATGGGGTATCTCCGTAGTCGGGAGAAGTTGCATTACAAATTTTGGGGGGCTTTTTTCCCTTTTACCTCTTGTCAAAATGAAAAGTATAGGGCAACACCAGCATGTTAGTGTAAAAAATTAATTATTTACACTAACATGCTGGTGTAGACCCCAATTTCACCTTTTCATAAGGGGTGAAAGGAGAAAAAGCCCCCCAAAATTTGTAAGGCAATTTCTCCCGAGTACAGCGATACCCCATATGTGACCCTAAACTGTTGCCTTGAAATACGACAGGGCTCCGAAGTGAGAGCGCCATGCGCATTTGAGGCCTGAATTAGGGATTTGCATTGGGGTGGACATAGGGGTATTCTACGCCAGTGATTCCCAAACAGGGTGCCTCCAGCTGTTGCAAAACTCCCAGCATGGCTGGACAGTCAACGGCTGTCCGGCAATACTGGGAGTTGTTGTTTTGCAACAGCTGGAGGCTCCATTTTGAAAACAGTAGCGTACCAGACGTTTTTAATTTTTATTGGGGAGGAGAGGGGGGCTGTGTAGGGGTATGTGTATATGTAGTGTTTTTTACTTTTTATTTTATTTTGTGTTAGTGTAGTGTAGTGTTTTTAGGGTACAGTCACACGGGCAGGGGGGGTTACAGCGATTTTCCCGCTGCGAGTTTGAGCTGCCGCGCAAAATTTGCTGCATCGCAAACTTGCAGCCTGATACTCACTGTAAGCCCCCTGCCCATGTGAATGTACCCTGTACATTCACAAGGGGGGGACCTCCAGCTGTTGCAAAACTACAACTCCCAGCATGCACAGTCTATCAGTGCATGCTGGTAGTTATAGTTTTGCAACAGCTGGAGGCACACAGGTTGGGAAACACTGAGTTAGGAAACAGACAATGTTTCCCAACCAGTGTGCGGCCGAGAGTTGTAGTTTTACACAGAGGGGAGAAAATATAGAAAAGTCCTAGAGGACATCAGGGGCCACAGGAGCGGGCAGAATCGGAAGCAGAACACACAGGGGACCCAGGCAAGTTGGCCAATAAGTTAGTTTTGGCTGGAGTTCTTTAATAATGTGAAGGCTTCCCCATCACCTCTTCACTCTCTGATCTGCTGTATACAAACTCCTACCCCTCACAGCTGCTTTATCTAAAGGCCATGTTACATGGAGCAATTACCAAACAAACAGGCTGATATCGCCTTTTATAATAGGGCCAAAAATTTGCTGACAAATAAGCAAACGCTTGTTCGTTGGGTTTTGGCCTAATTTGTTGCTTGCACATCTTCTCATATAATAGGCAACATGTGCAACTGAGGAATGAAAGGGCCACACAAAAAACAATACAGCCAATAAAGCACAGAGCAGAGTGCTGTTCAATCTATGGAAGAAGCAGCAGGACAGCCAACTGTGTGGAAGAGGTTACACTGTTCTACAAAGAAAAGTTATGGTAGGAAGTGGTAAGAAATTTTTAATGAAGACACGGGTGTACATTGTTTTAGGGGAGGGTACTTAGTAAATATCTTTATTTTATCATATTTCCTGGTTGCGCCGACAATATAACAATAAAAATCACAACTATATGTGGTCTTCACAACCTCAGATCAATAGAACTGTGACTATATTTAGCAAAAAGCCAGATTCAATGAACTTTAAGCTAAAAGGGTCTTCCATCCAGCTAGAAGTTCAACCACGTCTATTCACTCCATTGACAACTTATAACTATTCCCACTTTTTAGCTTGAGGTCGAGGACCCTGGTGGAGGTCCACAATGTACCATAGACGAATCATGATGGGTCACTTTAATACTGACAGTATGAATTGTGCCAAATTAAAGGGCATTTCCACTTTGACAAGTCCAATGAAGATATAATCAAGGTCCTTGCTCTGAGCTTTGAATTTTGTCTGTATACAGTTGTCGCTTGCAATGTTTTGCTTTCATCCCATCCATCAGCAATTCTAATTTTGTTTTCTGTGCTGTTGCCTGGCAACCCATTGAAAGTCACATATTGCTTTTATTAAGACACAAATCCTTAAAAACAGTGTTTGCTCCCCAGTGTCATGCTCTAACATGCCTGTGGCTTATTTCATATAATGAAGCAGCGGGTACCGGATATTTTCTCTATAGATCTGCAGCTGTACAATATAAAACACAGTGCGGTACTTTGGGGGCTCTGAGAACTATATTATATATATTTTCTAATGTGCCAATTCAATGTGCAACAAAGTCTCCTCCATCACAAAAAAAATAAACAACAAAGCAACTTTTTATGGACATTTTTTATTTATTTATTTATTATTATTTTTAATTTGTTTATTTATTTATTTATGCATTCACTTATGTATTTGTTTATTTATTTATTAATTCATTTATTTAACTTATTTATATATTTATTTATTTAGTTACTTATTTATTTATTTATTTATTGATGTATTTATTTTTTTATTAAATTATGTTTAGATGTGTCCAGCGTCATTCTGATTTCTGGAGGATTAAGATATTGTATTGCACTCCTAAAGTTGAGCGAAATTATCCTAGGTTACACAAACCTAATTTTCGCATTACTCCTCAAATACAAGGGCACAATAAAAAGAAATAATAATAATAAAATAATTTCTGATGCATTAGGATATGCCAACACAATACATTTATGTGTTGGGATAACGTGTTTACAGCTACATATGTATGTATGTATTTATTTATTATTTTTACTATTCATATTTATATATATTGTCTTCTACAAGAAATCTCAAGCTATTCTTTTTTTTTATTTCGAAATTTTGATGAAGTTTTGTATAAAATCCACTCATGTTCAACCACCCAAATAGGTGTTTTCCATACAGTGTCTCCAGCTGTTGCAAAACTACAATTCCCAGCATGCCTGGACAGCCAAAGGCTGTCCAGGCATGCTGGAAGTTGTAGTTTTGCAACAGCTGGAGACAAAATGTATAGAAAACACTCAACTAAATGACAATAGTAACAACTATTTTCCAGTTGATTATGGTGACTCCTGCTACCTTAACATTATAGCACCACTGGGTAATGTAATATTGCCACCACAAGCTGTTTTTAGGGACTATATTAATTGATGGCCTATCCACAGGATAATCATAGGCCATCCATCACTGTTCAGCAGGGTGCCAACTTGCTGATCGGGGCTGGATGCCCTGGAACATTCATTGTATAGTGGTTGCGCCAGATATCCTGGAAGGTGCAGCTTAGCTCCAATTCGGTTTCTTGTTGTCCTGTGGATAGGTCATCAATCAATAAAGTGCTAGAATATCCCTTTAATAAGATATCAGGTTATAGCTACCAACTGAAGTCTATGGAGCTGGGAGAATGGAGTGAGAAAGAGAAAGACAAAGAAACAAACAGGTAGCTGCTGCTTCTGGTAAGTGTACTGTGCCACCACAGTGCAAGACTGCTAATTATTGCTGTATAATGTCCTCTATGCTGCTGCTTTTCGAAATAGGTAATATCCGGTATTTTGCATGTGTTGTATGGGAGACATCATCTACACCTACTCTAAAGCAAAGTTCAGGGAAACTGACAAAATCGAGATAGAATAGGTAGATGAGAAAACTACTTATAAATGAAGATATAAGTTATATACGGTCAGGGATACTGCTAATTCTCAAGTACAAACAAAACAGCTTATTATGAAAAGTCCCTTACAATGAATTACATTTTTAAACCCTTCTATTCCAACATTGTTTCCTATGTTTAAATGCTCAGTTTTCCCTGTACCAGTTGATGTTTTCAAGGCTTGTTGTCTACTTAACAATAACATGGTATGACAATAAAAAATAAAAAATATTCCTTGTACTAGTTTATTTTATCTCACTGTTGTAATAGGATTTATATGGACTTAGACTGACAGCTAAAATACAAATTTCTAAAACAGTGCCTAATTTCTTTGGAAGTCTACAATCTCTCAGACAGTTATAAGGCAAATCTACAGTGCCAAGACTACATCGGTGATTGTAACATTGTTCCAAATGCTGAGCAGCGGAGTACCCCTTTAACCACTTAGGGACCAAGGGCGTACAGGTACGCGTTCGCTCCCTGGTACTTAAGGACAAAGGGTGTACCTGTACGCCCGTGGAAATTTCGTCGTGCGCCGTGCAGGGACTGGACCGGGATGACTGCTGATATCTATCAGCAGGCATCCCATGTATATGCCCCCCATGTCAATTTGCAGCGATTCTGGGTCATACGGGTCTCCGGAGACCTGGAAAATAAGGGGGATCGGGGTTGTCCAAGATCCCCCTGAAGGGATAGGTGTGGGGTGGCAGGGGTGCCACCCCTCCCATTTCTGCTATTGGTTGGTCAGAAGCAACCGACCAATAGCAGATCGGGGGCGGGGGGGGGGGGGTTATAGTTCGGTTCCCCCGTTCTGCCCACTCACAGTAGTCCTGGCAGAACGGGGGAACCGACGGGGACCAGCGCCCTTATGTACCTTGAGGGGTGTAGTTTCCAAAATAGTATGCCATGTGTTTTTATGTTTTTTTTTGTTGCTGTTTTGGAACCAAAGGGACTCGCTAAATTTGACATGCCCCCCAAAAACCATTTCAGCAAAATTCGCAAAACTCTGCAAAATCCCATTTTCGCTCCTTCCCTTCTGAGCCCTCTACTGCGCCTGCCAAACACTTCACATACACATATGAGGTATTTCCTTACTGGAGAGAAATTGGGTTACAAATTTTGTGGGGCTTTTCTCCTATTACCCCTGTGAGTATTACCCCTGTTACATGGGAGTGTAAAAAATGAAGATTTTGAATTTTCTCCTTTACTTTGCTGCTATTCCTGGGAAACACCTAAAGGGTTAGCAAACTTTCTGAATGTCATTTTGAATAATTTGAGGGGTGCAGTTTCTATAATGGGGTCATTTATGGGGTATTTCTAATGAAGGCCCTTCAAATCCACTTCAAAACTGAACTGGTCCATGAAAAATTCCGATTTAGAAAATTTCGGGAAAAATTGGAAAATTGCTGCTGAACTTTGAAGCCCTCTGATGTCTTCCAAAAGTAAAAACACGTGAACTTTATGATGCCAACATAAAGTAGACATATTGTATATGTGAATCAATATATAATTTATTTGGAATGTCTATTTTCTTTACAAGCAGAGAGCTTCAAAGTTAGAAAATGCTAAATTCTAAATTTTTTCATCAAATGTTGGAATTTTTCACCAAGAGATTACGCAAGTATCGACAAAAATTTACCACTAACAGAAAGTAGAATATGTCACGAAAAAACTATCTCGGAATCAGAATGAAAAGTAAAAGCATCACAGAGTCATTAATGCTTAAGTGACAGTGGTCAGATGTGCAAAAAACGCTCTGGTCCTTAAAGGGGTAGTCCGGTGGTGAAAAACGTATCCCCTATCCTAAGGATAGGGGATAAGCTTGAGATCGCGGGGGTCCGACCGCTGGGGCCCCCTGCGATCTCTCTGTACGGGGCCCCGGCTCTCCGGCCAGATAGCGGGTGTCGACCCCTGCACGAAGCGGCGGCTGACACGCCCCCTCAATACATCTCTATGGCAGAGCCGGAGATTGCCGAAGGCAGCGCTTGGGCTCTGTCATAGAGTTGTATTGAGGGGGCGTGTCGGCCGCCGCTTCGTGCGGAGGTCGACACGCCCCCTTCCCGTGGGCTGTTGGGGCTCCGTACAGGAGATCGCAGGGGGCCCCAGCGGTCAGACCCCCCGCGATCTCAAACTTATCCCCTATCCTTAGGATAGGGGATAAGTTGTTCACCACTGAGTCACCATTGGACTACTCCTTTAAGGTGTAAATGGGCTTGGTCTTTAAAGGGGTACAGATTTAAACAGATTTGTAAATTACTTCTATTAAAAAATCTTAATCCTTCCAGTACTTTTTAGGGGCTATATACTACAGAAGAAATGCTTTTCTTTTTGGATTTCTCTGATGTCACGACCACAGTGCTCTCTGCTGACCTCTGCTGTACATTTTTGGAACTGTCTAGAGCCAGAGAAAATCCCCATAGCAAACATATGCTGCTCTGGACAGTTCCTAAAATGGACAGCAGAGGTCAGCAGAGAGCACTGTGGTTGTGACATCAGAGAAAACCAAAAAGAAAAGCATTTCCTCTGTAGTATACAGCTCAAAATGTATTGGAAGGATTAAGATTTTTTAATAGAAGTAATTTACAAATCTGTTTATCTTTCTGACACCAGTTGATTTAAAAAAAAAAGTTTTCCACGGGAGTACCCCTTTAAGGGATTAAGGTGTGCAGCCTCAAAGGGGACATTTATCTTGTGTGAGTTACACATTCTTGGCGAGTGGTAGGTAATAAGGAAATCTTTTGTGTAGTTAGAGCTGGATTAGCAGGATTTATTATGTATTTGTTTGTGCCTGAAGATAAAGGATGTATTTGTTTTGTTATTGAAAAATTAAAATAGAAGCCTGTTTCTGTATCGCTGTCTCCCTTATTCTATACATATATGTGTGTATGTTATCTTGATTGTAATCCTACTCTGATAATGAGGAAGTGTCATCCTTCTGTGAGTGCCTATTAGCCAGTATGAAAACTGGAATTGATCAAAATGTGTTCTTCTAATGTGGCTAGTGCTTAGGAAAATAAAAAATAAAAAAACTTTTCTTGGGGGGGGGGGGTAAAACAACAACAAAAGTTTGATTTGAACAATAAGTGATTTACGGACAACAAATTCTCACTAAAAACTTTAGCCTCTGGCATAAGCAAACACATGGAATATGAACATAATACTTTTCCTTGGATATATTCCAGTTCTTGGTACCCTCCAATGAAACCTAGATATAAAGCTGCAACAAAAAGAACAAAGCAAACTCATTCTCAATCCTCCAGCGAGGAATCAGGATTTAAATGATTGCTTCAACATTTTCAGGAACTCCAGGAAATAAAAATAAAAAACTGGAGTAAGAAATTGCTACAGAAATAGAAAAGCAATAAGAAGAAAATGTCCAAACTGAACTGACTAATGGCCGTCTTGTGACATATCAAGAACAACTGCACATATTCTAGAAAGTCTACATATAGATAAAAGTAAGTCACTATAGGAATGCACAAAATCAGTGGTCAGCGGTACTGGCTGGTAGTGTGGGTGACACTGATTAAAATGATACCTTTCATGTCCGGATCGGTCACTTTGTTCCGGAGATATCTTTATTTTACTGAATATGTAAATGAGTAGCAGGGGCATAGGCGGAGCTACGATTTTGGGCGTGCTGGGAGTTGTAGTTTTGCTTTGTGCAGTAGGCACTAAGACAGGACAGGGAATTAAGCGAATATTAATAAGCCGGGCCAAGCGCTAAATGAACAGCACTGACGTCACCATGCCTGAGGTTGCGATCATAGCCCCACCCATGCCCCTGGCTGCTCATTTACATATTCAGTAAAGTAAAGATATCTCCACAACGCAGCAATGGATGCAGACACGGAAGGTATCATTTTAATCAGTGTCACCCGCACTACCAGCCGGTACTGCTGGTTAGTGCAAGTGAAACTAGTGACAGATTTCCTTTAAGAGCAATAAAGCACAGGTGTATGCTACCAGATATAGATGTCACCAATACTAGCAAGTGCAGAAATGTTCCTATAGTATGAAAGTATGAATACCTAGCAATGATCTGAATGTTTGGTATTTCACATACATGTGGTCCCAAAATGCTTTTAGTTAAAGGGAATCTGTCACCTGTTTTAGGCAGCATGAAACAGGTGCAGGGAGAGGGGTCCCAGAACACTATGATCTACTCTAAAACGCCTGCTGATCAAATGACTGCTTATAAAAGTCCCATATGATATAAAAAATGTTTGGAAAAGTTTTAAAGAAATCCCTCCCCTGATAAAAATTCCAATCAACACATTTTTCCCATTTTAAATAAAATCAAACAAAACAAAAACGTCTATGTGCAGAAATGTCTAAGATATTACAATGTAATGTTATTGTTCCCATAGCGTGAACTGCATACTCAAAAAAAAAAATATGCTGAGAGTTGTAGTTTTGCAACATCTGCAGGGCCACAATTTTGAGACCATTGGCTTAGAGTAATGTAATATAAATGCTAGATGGAAGTGATTATAAATATAAAGTTATTATAGCCTCTGGTAGTAGATGGGGTGATACACTTCTCTGTATTGCTCAATACTTGTTACAGTAAGCTAAGAGAAGGAATTGAAACGTAGCACTCACCCTTCACCTTCAGTCATTAGAAGTTTTTTTGGGAAGGTTGTAGTACTGTACACGATTCTGCATCACGTTTCCTTGTTTTCTCTCCGTGATGCGGACTCGTGTACAGCAATTCAGAGTTCCAAATAAAGTTTCTTATGACTGAAGATAAAGGGTGAGTGCTACATTTCAATTCCTTCTCTCGGCTTACTGCATGGTTCTCTCACTCCAATACAAGATCACCATTCCCTAGTCATTATAGCCTGCGGACACTTTCATTTCACCTCCATAGTGGCATATTACGCTACCACTGCCAAGTATGCTTTGTCTTGCTCATCTCATATTCAATACTTGTTACAATAACCTCATGAATATGCAATTGCAGGCAATCTAAGTTGCTAATGTTGCTAATATGTGTCACTATATTATTGTAAAACATGATTCTGGTGACATTTTCTGTTGAGCTGTTGCTTTCAGTGTTTTCAGTTTATAGGCCTTAAATCAGGACTAAACCAGCCACGATGTCACCTCAACGATCAGATAGGGGGGCCTGCATCTACAGTCCTCTGCGGCACTGTTTGCTTAATCTTGCTCTCCTACAACATGTGTGTCCAATCTCGCCCCCTCTCCTACAACATGTGTGTCCAATCCCGCCCCCTCTCCAACAACATGTGTGTCCAATCCCGCCCCCTCTCCTACAACATGTGTGTCCAATCTCGCCCCCTCTCCTACAACATGTGTGTCCAATCTCGCCCCCTCTCCTACAACATGTGTGTCCAATCTCGCCCCCTCTCCAACAACATGTGTGTCCAATCTCGCCCCCTCTCCTACAACATGTGTGTCCAATCCCACCCCCTCTCCAACAACATGTGTGTCCAATCCCGCCTCCTCTCCTACAACATGTGTGTCCAATCCCGCCCCCTCTCCTACAACATGTGTGTCCAATCTCGCCCCCTCTCCTACAACATGTGTGTCCAATCTCGCCCCCTCTCCTACAACATGTGTGTCCAATCCCGCCCCCTCTTCAACAACATGTGTGTCCAATCCCGCCCCCTCTCCTACAACATGTGTGTCCAATCCCGCCCCCTCTCCTACAACATGTGTGTCCAATCTCGCCCCCTCTCCTACAACATGTGTGTCCAATCCCGCCCCCTCTCCAACAACATGTGTGTCCAATCCCGCCCCCTCTCCTACAACATGTGTGTCCAATCCCTCCCCCTCTCCTACAACATGTGTGTCCAATCTCGCCCCCTCTCCTACAACATGTGTGTCCATTCCCGCCCCCTCTCCTACAACTTGTGTGTCCAATCTCGCCCCCTCTCCAACAACATGAGTGTCCAATCCCGCCCCCTCTCCTACAACATGTGTGTCCAATCCCGCCCCCTCTCCTACAACATGTGTGTCCAATCCCGCCCCCTCTCCTACAACATGTGTGTCCAATACCGCCCCCTCTCCTACAACATGTGTGTCCAATTTCGCCCCCTCTCCTACAACATGTGTGTCCAATCTCGCCCCCTCTCCTACAACATGTGTGTCCAATCTCGCCCCCTCTCCTACAACATGTGTGTCCAATCTCGCCCCCTCTCCTACAACATGTGTGTCCAATCTCGCCCCCTCTCCTACAACATGTGTGTCCAATCTCGCCCCCTCTCCTACAACATGTGTGTCCAATCCCGCCCCCTCTCCTACAACATGTGTGTCCAATCCCGCCCCCTCTCCTACAACATGTCTGTCCAATCTTGCCTGCTCCCGCAAACATTCTGTTACAGCTTTTAGTGATAGGGAAGAAATTCTGCACAAAGTTCAAAATATCATAAAACATTAAACAGACCATAATATCAACTCGTTTATGTCCTTGTGCCATTTCCTCACCCCCTTGCACCATTTCCTCACCCCTTGAGCCATTTAATCACCCCATTGTGCCATTTCCTCACCTCCTTGAGCCGTTTCATCACCCCCTTGTGCCATTTCCTCACCCCCTTGCACCATTTCCTCACCCCTTGTGCCATTTACTCACCTCCTTGAGCCGTTTCATCACCCCCTTGTGCCATTTACTCACCCCTTTGTGCCATTTCCTCACCCCCTTGTGCCATTTCCTCACCCCCTTGAGCCTTTCATCACCCCCTTGTGCCATTTAATCACTCCCTTGAGCCATTTCCTCGCCCTCTTGTGCCATTTCATCGCAAACCTCTGCTCAGAACCTCAGTGAGCTATGAATTTGATGCTTTTCATTCGGCACATAGTTGTGTGTGTTCCCTGACAACATTCCCTTATCTATGGGAAATAGCTGGTTAGTTCTGCGTGCGCTAGGAAGAAGTGATAGGATGTGATGATGGGAAAAACATCATCTCTGCCCAGGGCCAGACGAGAGTGGGCAGGATTTTGCAGAACCTGCTGTATGTTCTGTGACCACTAGCTCCCACCCGCGCAAAACTAAAAACCGTCAATGCCCACAAGTTTAATATCGGCTCCCACAGGACCCACAGGATCACAGTCCCATTGCAGTCATCGACCTGCAATTTCAGACATTTTGAGCAAAATAACCAAAGACCTCATGGCTTTTCTGTCTTGTGATAAGCTAAAGTTGTCAAACCATGTCACCTTAACCTATAACAAAAGTTCTGGATCATAAATTCCATGCAAATCACACTTTTGGCTTATTCACACGAACACCAAAGGACACTTTATATTTTTACATCTCGAAGACCATTCTGATCCCACTAATTATATACAGGAATCTTTATACAAAAGCTGGTATGGTGGCTAATACGACACTGATGGCATTACTTTTAGGGTTATTTATGGTTTAGTGTCTGTTCAGTACGCAGCACTGAAGGGAACACCATAGAGCAAGGAAGGTATTAATGTCTAAGCTACAAGGACAACCCTTTTAAAGGGGTACTCTGCCCCTAGACATCTTATCCCCTATCCAAAGTATAGGGAAAAAGATGTCTGATCGTGGGGGTCCTTCCACTGGCAGCACCAAGCGTTCGTTTAGAATGCTGGGTGAGGGTGGCGGGGTTGTGATGTCACTGCCACGCCCCTCGTGTTGTCACGCCATGCCCCCCTCAATGCAAGTCTATGGGAGGGGGTGTGGCAATCCCTGCTCCAAGCGGTCGGTACAAAACGTTTTGAACGCTGGGGCAACGGAGTACCCCTTTAAGAAAGGCAAATGTACGTATTTGTTGTTTTTTTTACTCCTGGTAACATATTCCATTATACTTACTTTGGAGGGGGAGTTGGGAAATGAATGTTCTATAGTTACATGCAGTAGCACCATGATGTCAGAAAATGCCCCCAATTATGGACCACATTGAGACTGTATGATGAATGTTTCTGACCTAACTAGTAACTAGTTGGAGGTATTGTTTGAAATAACTTTTATACAGAACAGATGGTTTTATTCTACACCTATCACGATGTCCATGGGCACTTGTGCCATTCTATATACCCACTTCTCTGTTATTGACAAAACATACATTTAAGCCTGACAGCACATCTCTTTCCCACACACGGCTCTTTCAAAGCTGACTGCAGTAAAGAAAAGGGATCATCTGTCAGTAATATAGAAGTGAATCATTCCCAGCAGTTTCTCCCCTATTTAATTGCACAGAGACGACTGTCTTTACCTATTTCCAAGAAATACTTCAGCTAGAAATAATGGCTGATGAAAGACACGAATCCCAACTATATAAGGCTCCCTAGAACTTTACAAAACTCCCAAACAGACAGAGAAAACTTCAAATGGCCTTGTTGAGAAACATAAAATAGACAGGGTTAAAGGGAAATTTCCACCATTAAAGGGGTACTCCACTGGTCAGCGTTCGGATCTAAATCCGAACGCTGTTTTCGTGCTGCGGTGGTCAGCCACACCCCTTGTGATGTCACGGCCACGCCCCTCAATGTAAGTCTGCACGCCCCTCCCATAGACTTGCATTGAGGGGGCGTGACCGTGACATCACAAGGGGTGTGGCCGACCACCGCAGAGCGAAAAACAGCATTCGGATATAGTTCCGAACGCTGGCCAGTGGAGTACCCCTTTAAATATAATACCTTGCATACATTATATAAAATTAACAAAATCTCCCATTTACATGATGTTTAAAAGAGATCCAATGAAGAGTTATGACATTTAATTACACAGTATGGTGCCACCTGGTGTTTAAAGGGGTACTCCGCCCCTAAACATCTTATCCCCTAACCAATTGCATTGATGGGGCATGGCCGTGTCGTCACGAGCGAGGTGTGGCCATAACGTCACAAACCTCCGGCACTGCACGTGACACTCTAAACGAACGCCTGGTGCAGCAGGGAGATCGCGGGGATCCCCAGCGGCGGGATCCCCGTCACAATCAGACATCTTATCCCCTTTCCTTTGGATAGGGATAATATGTCCAGGGGCAGGGTACCCCTTTATAGTGTATAGCAGTGTACAGATCCACCTGATGAGCTGAGTGTTGGAGGACTCACATGCTCAATCACTCCCCACAGACATTATCTGTATAGTAATCCTCTGTTTACTGCAGCAAAAAGAAATAATTTTGCCCTCTGTTTGCCAGGGAAGGACCAAAGCCTCTGCCGTCGGATGGCTGAATAGCTATAGGTGGATATGAGGCTACAATCTAGACTTTATCCCATTCCCCTGATGAAGTCTCTTGTATGACATATGTTGGGAAGTGGGACACTGTGCTGAATGTTGTTAAAACATTTAAATCTATCAGTTGCAGCTGCTCTATGATATAGGTCTAATGGTAGTCTGTACAACCTTACATAAATAAGAAATTTTGTGCAATTTGCACTAATTAGAGTTTTAAGAGACAACGGCCCATATTTATCAATCAGCCTGAAACCTTAATTGTCTTTTTTTCCCATAGTAACCAATCACAGCTCAACTTTCACTTTAGAAGAGCGCGTTAGTATATGAAAGCTGAGCTGTGATTGGTTGTTGTGGGAAGAAATATTGGTCATATTGGTCAGATTGATAAATATGAGTTATAACTGTAACTGTTGTTTTTCAATAACTTTTTCCATTTTTACACACATATTGAAATTTCAAGAGTGATAAATAAAATGTAAGTATGACAGTAGGGTCGGACTGGTTTTCTAGAGAAGCCATTTGGTCCTTTTGGGTCATGATAATTCTGTGCTATGCCTAGTACAGTTGGGACCCACTTAACCCCTTAAAAGGATACTCCACTGCTTAGCGTTTGAAAGAAACTGTTCCGAACACTGGAGCCGGCCCCGGGAGCATGTGAAGTCATAGCCCCACCCCCTCAATGCAAGTTTATGGGAGGGGTTGTGATGCTGTCACGCCCCCTCCCATAGACTTGCATTGAGTGGGCGGGGCGTGACAGCATGAGGGGGTGGGGCTATGGCATCAAGCGCTCCGGGCGCCATCTCCAGCGTTCGCAAAAGACTATTCCAAACGCTGAGTATCCCTTTAAGGAGTTGGTCCATTTTGGCTTAAGGACCAGGGAGCCTTATATAGTTGTGATTCATGTCTTTTCTCAGCCATTATTATCGGTCATGATAATTGCATGCTATGCCTAGTACAGTCAGGACCCACTTAACCCCTTAAGGACATGGCCCATTTTGGCGTTAAGGACCAGGAGTTTCTGCTTTTAACTCCCACCACCCCCCTCCCCCTCTTTAAAATCCATAACTCTTATTTTTTCCCCTACAGACCCATATGAGTGCTTGTTTTTTGCGATACCAATTGTACTTTGTAGTGAGCAGACTAGAAGATAGTACTGGCACAGACATCTATAGAGTCATTAAAAGCTGCTGAGTTTCAGACCATGCACAGTCCTACGGCATCCAACAATAGTAAAAGCATCAGGAGGCACTCACGTTTATGGTGAAACGGGCTTCTTTATTTTCAGTGAGTGCAAGCAAAACAATTGTCACTACACCTGTGTGATACTGTGATGGCGTCCCGCTATTGTTTTGCCTGAACACACTGAAAATAAAGAAGCCCATTTCACCATAAACGTGAGTGCCTCCTGATTTTCTTTTTACTATTGTACTTTGTAATGATATCTTTCATTTTACCATAAGATCTACCATGAAACCAAAAAATTTATATTTGTGGACGTAAATTTATCAGAAAACTGCAATTTTTAACAAAATTCATATACATAGAATTTTCCTTTTCTGACCCCTATAACTTTATTTTTTATTTTTCCGTATAGAGGGATGTATGAGGGCTAATTTTTGGCGTTGAGATCTGTAGTTTTTATCGGTACAATTTTTACTTTGATGGAACTTTTTGATAGCTTTTTATAATTTTTCTATGATATATATGATGTAATAAAAAATCAGTATACTTGGTGTTTGATTTTTTTTAACGTTTACATTAAGCGATTGTTTGAGCAAGTGATTTTGTGTCTGTATACAATAGTGAAAAGTATACAAGTGAGTGTAAGTATAAAAGTGAGAGGGACTTAAAATTAAGGGAATACTGTAAGAAGTATTGTGAGCATTGAGTGCATTTCTATGTTTTTTTTCTTTCTCTTTGTGGAAGGAATACAGCTGGAGAGAGGGTGGAGTAGTTAAATAATTAGCAGCTGATAGATTGCTGCTGTTTGCAGCGAGCTAGCCCTTTGCATTCACTTCCATGCAGTGAAAGAGAGAGGTGGTATCTGGTAACTATAAAAGCAAGTACACTAAGCGATTGTTTGAGCTAGTGATTGTGTGTCTGTTTACAAGTGTGTGAAGTACACAAGTGAGTGTAAGTATACAAGTGAGAGGGACTTAAAATTAAGGGACTTTAAATGAAATAATTGTTTTTTTTAATGTTAATTTTGGCAATCCCCAAATCTAGTATGGCCTCCATGATGGAAAAGGCAGTCCAGTGTGCATCTTGCACAATGTATGCAATCCTTGAACAGCAGTTTGAGGGTGCATATTGTTGTGTGAGATGTGTGCGAGTTGTTAATTTGGAAGCCCAAATCCTGTATCTAGAGTAGAAACTGGCAACACTGAGACGCATTGACAACTTGGAGAGGAGTCTCCTACTCACTGAGCAAGTACTCTCTGGGGTAGAGGTGGGGGAGGATAGTGGGACGGAGGTGCAGGACAGTCAGGCAGTTAGCTGGGTTACAGGTAGAAAACAAGGTAGAGGGAAAAGTGTAAGGGAGGCTAGTCCTAAACTGGCACACCCCAACAAGTTTGCCCGGTTGGCAGATGAAGGGGATGCCATTTCAAAGCTAGCAGTACTGCAGCAGGACTCCGCCAGAGGTGTGTCTGCTCCAGTAAGGAGGGAGGGAGGAGTGCAGGGCAGGCCAAACAGGTACTGGTAGTGGGGGACTCAATTATTAGTGGAACAGACAGGGCGATCTGTCACAAAGAACGGGATCGCCGAACAGTGTGTTGTCTTCCTGGTGCTCGAGTTCAGCACATCGAGTTGACAGGTTGCTGGGTAGGGATGGAGAGGACCCAGCAGTCGTGGTACATATTGGCACCAAAGACAAAGTGAGAGGTAGTGGAGTGTCCTTTAAAATGATTTCTGGGACTTAAGCCGCAAGCTTAAGGCAAGGACCTCCAAGGTAATATTTTCTGAAATATTACCTGTTCCACAAGCCATATCAGAGAGGCAGTGGGAGATTAGGGAGGTAAACAAATGGCTCAGAAGCTGGTGTGGGAAGGAGGGGTTTGGGTTCATGGAGAACTGGGCCGACTTCGCTGTCGGATACTGGCTCTACCGTAGGGACGGCTGCATCTCAATGTGCAGCTGTGCATGGGGAAAAGATGGCTAGAAGGGTGGAGGAGTGTTTAAACTAGGGACTGGGGGGGGAGGGATCCTACAACGTAGAGGGGGAAGATACTGTAGATAGAGAGGGTGGACTTATTAATATACCTGATGGTGGAGCGGAGGTAGGGCTTAGAATAGTTAATAGGGATAGGCTTCATAGGAAGAAAAAATATACACCTTTGAATTGCATGGTGACTAATGTCAGAAGTCTGTCCAATAAAACTGAGGAACTGGAGTGGTTGATGTCTCAAGAAAATTATGACATAGTGGGTATAACAGAGACTCTGTTGGACGATAGTTGTGACTGGGCGGTCAACATACAGGGTTATATTCTATTCAGGAAGGATCGGACAAAATGGAAAGGGGGAGGAGTCTGTCTTTCTGTGAAATCGAGTCTGAAGGCTGCACTGCGGGAGGATATTTGGGAGGGAAACGATAATGTGGAGTCATTATGGGTAGAAATATATGGAGATCAAAATAAAAAAATTCTGATAGTGGTTTGCTATAAGCCACCAAACATAACGGAAGAGGCAGAAGATCAATTACTGAGGCAAATAAACAAGGCAGCAAATCAGAATGAGGTGATAATAATGGGGGACTTTAACTATCCTGACATAAATTGGGAGACTGAGACCTGTGAATCTCATAAAGGAAACAGGTTTCTTACTATAGCTAAAGACAATTATCTGTCCCAAATGATGCAGGGCCCGACCAGAGAGGGCGCCCTACTAGACTTAATATTAACCAACAGACCTGACAGAGTAACTAATGTGCAAGTAGAAGGATACCAAGGAAATAGTCATCATAATATAATACATTATAGCTTGTTCTTCAATAAGGGGCCACAAAAACAATGAACTTTAGGAAGGCAAAGTTTGATCAACTCAGAGAAGCCCTTAAAGGGGTACTCCGGCGCTAAGACATCTTATTCCCTAACCAAATTTAAAATATGTAAAAAAACTGATAAAAACTGCTAAAATAGAGACAGAAAGACTTATTGCCAAAGAGAGTAAAACTAACCCCAAAATGTTTTTAACTATATAAATAGCAAAAAGGTAAAAATGAAAGTGTTGCCCCTTTAAAAATATGATGATGAGGAAATTATAAACAGGGATCAGGAAAAAGCTAATATATTAAACAAATTCTTCTTCACTGTATTCACAGAGGAAAATGAAATGTCAGGTGAAATACAGCGAGATAAGGTCACCTGTCTAACCCAGGAAGAATTACAGGGCCGCCTACAAAAAAATCTAAATAGATAAATCGCCAGGCCCAGATGGCATTCACCCCCGTGTTCTAAAAAAATTAAGTAATGTAATAGACAGACCTCAATTTTTTATATTCAGGGACTCTATAGTAACAGGGACTGTTCCCCAAGACTGGCACATGGCAAATGTGGTGCCAATATTTAAAAAGGGGGCAAAAGGTGACCCCGAGAATTATAGGCCTGTTAGTTTAACCTCCGTTGTATGTAAATTGTTTGAGGGTTTTGTAAGAGATGCTATTTTGGAGTATCTTGATAAAAATAAATGTATGACTCCATATCAGCATGGATTTATGAGGGAACGGTCCTGTCAAACTAACCTGATAGGTTGGTGCATAAAATGAGAATGCTTGGACTGGGGTAAAATGTGTTCAAGTGGGTAAGTAACTGGCTCAGTGATAGGAAACAGAGGGTGCTTATTAATGGTACTTATTCTGATTGGGTGACTGTTACTAGTGGGGTACCACAGGGGTCTGTCTTGGGTCCTGTTCTATTTAATATATTTATTAATGACCTTGTAGAGGGGTTGAATAGTAAAGCAGCAATCTTTGCAGATGATACTAAACTCTGTAAAGTGGTAAACACTATAGAGGACAGTGCACTGTTACAAATGGATCTGGATAGGTTGGAGGTTTGGGCTGAGAAGTAGCAGATGAGGTTCAACACTGATAAATGTAAGGTAATGCACATGGGGATGAAAAATCTGGCCTGGGATTATGTATTAAATGGGAGAACACTTGGGACGACTGATGTGGAAAAGGACTTGGGAGTCTTAGTTAATAGTAAATTTAGCTGTAGTGACCAGTGTCGGGCACGTGCTGTCAAGGCAAATAAAATCATGGGGTGCATCAATAGGGGCATAGATGCCCACGACAAGGAAATAATTCTACCGCTGTACAAATCACTAGTCAGACCACACATAGAATACTGTATACAGTACTGGGCACCAGTGTACAAGAAAGATATAGTGGAGCTGGAGAGGGTTCAAAGACGGGCAACCAGGGTAATATGGGGAATGGGAGGACTACAGTACCCAAAAGATTATCATAATTAGGGTTATTTAGTTTAGAAAAAAGAAGGCTTAGGGGAGACCTAATAACTATGTATAAATATATCAGGGGACAGTACAGAGATCTCTCCCATGATCTATTTATACCCAGGACTGTATCTATAACAAGGGGGCATCCTCTACATCTAGAGGAAAGAAGGTTTCTACACCAGCACAGATGGGGGTTCTTTACTGAAAGAGCAGTGAGACTGTGGAATTCTCTGCCTGAGGAGGTTGTCATGGTGAACTCTGTAAAATAATTTAAAAGGGGTCTGGATGCATTTTTGGAGAATAATAACATTACAGGTTATGGATTCTAGATCTGTATGGACAGAAGGTTGATCCAGGGATCTATGCTGATGCCATATTTGGAGTCGGGAAGGAATTTTTACCTCGAGTACGAGGGTTTTTTGCATTCCTCTGGATCAACTCAGTAGGGACTCATTAGGGTTATAGGTTGAACTTGATGGACTCTGGTCTTTTTTTGACCTTATGAACTATGTAACTATGTTACTATGTTTACTGCGCAAGATCATAAGCATTACATTACAACGAAGCATTACATAAACAACGAAGGGTAGAAACATAACCATACAGAGTTAGATATAAGCAGCAAAACTGACAAGCGTCAATAAAACAGATTCTCTGTACACATCACTGGCATAATGTAGGACCAGGGCCAATTGTGCGACCCCTGGAGAATAACAGCCCAACAAACAACAAACACTTTTCAAGCACACACCACACAAACCCCCAGGAGCACCCTCCTCCCTTACAGTATAGAAATCAGGTACAAATCAAAACTAGCATGGGGATACATAAACATATTTTAATAGTTTGGACATTTACGCACGCGGCGATACCAAATATGTTAGATTTCTTCTTTTTTTTATGGGAAAATAAGGGTCATTTATTTTGGGGGGGGGGTTATATAATTTTGTGGCAGAAGGCAAATAAGGGAACCTTCCTTCGCCAGCTGACGATCACATGGCGGGGGTTTTGTGCGCGCCTCTGAGTTACCGATGATCTTTCACTTTCACTTTAGATGCCATGATCGGCATTGATCACCGCATCTAAAGGGTTAATGAGTAGTCTACGGCTACTGATAGGAGCCGACACTTCCTGTTGTGAAGCAAGCGCAGCTTCTGCGCGCGCTTCAAAGCCACTTAAGGATTCAGGACATACAGGTACGCCCTTGGTCCTTAACAGGTTAAAAGAGGTTTCCGTAAACTGGCAAGTGAGCATATACGGATAGATCTTAATGTGTACTAAGAACCTAAATTTTTATGTCACGTCGGGCAATAGTGCCACCCTGAACTTGCCCAAAACCACTGTCCCTGCCTACTTGACGATCCGCCCTAAGCAAGAGACCCCCCCCCAACTGGGTGACAGTCCATGAGATGATTGGCCCAGCACCTATGCTTCCCAATAAGCTGGCCTTAGTGTCAGTGACCTGGGAAGGTTCATATATATATATATTTTTTTTTACAATCAACAGCAAAAATACTAGTTCCATATTTCCCTGCATTTTTACAAGCTTTCAAAAACTTAACCTAGCAAACCATTAAAGGGTTATCCAGCAGAAGGGTGTTTTTTCATCTTTGTCCACTTAAAAGTCTATAAAAAAAAACAACCAATTTTTACTTACCTCTAGGGCTCCAGGAATGGTTCTGGTGTCCCACTCCAGCCCCCGGCTGCGCTCCTCTTTCCATCAGAAATTGTGACGCCCTGCCCCGAAGTGACGTTAGGGATCGGAGTGTCACACTGTCCCTCAGCCAAATGCTGGCCAAGACATCCCCATAACCAGTGATTGGCTGAGGGGTGTTATGATTTCTAAGCAGAAGAGGAGAACTGCTGGAGATCGGAGTGGAACACCGAAGGCACCGCTGGAGCTCTTGAAGTTAATAAAAGTTTTTTTTTTTTTATAAACTTTCAAGTCGGCAAAGTTGTAAAAAAAAAAAGCACCTCCTGCTGGATAACCCCTTTAACATAACAAATCATAATCCAAGTCAGCTAGTCCACTAAGAGTAGGAGCAGGCAATAAGTTACACTTCTCCCGATCACTGTAGGCACATCAAACACAGTTATAATATTCACTTCCTCTTTTCCATATTATACAATCTGATTATACTTACAGTTGCTTTAGCTGCCGAGTTATTAATTATATTTTCACAGTACAGTGATTCTCAAAAATATGGAGCAGAGGCTACGTTCTGCCCCATCACATCCAGCCTCCAGGGACAGCAGCAGGCTGTGTGACAGTAACGCGTTGTAGCACACGTATCCCACACTTCTCTAAAAAAATCGGAGTTTTATATTTTACCTATACAAGAGAACCTTAGAAATATAATTCCTATCAATTATCTGCTTTTACATGTTTATAGGTGGAAGAGTAGAGTTTGTCTGGAGAAATAAAAGCCTACAAAATATGCTAAAGCCGTAGTAATGTGTAAAAATATCATCTTACAGCAGAAATATAATATAAACACTAAAAATGATGAGTCAGAACAAGTAACAATGACAGAACAATAGTGCTGAAGCGGAAGGTAACTTAGACAATAGCATGAGATGCTTATTACACAGCATGCAGTTTATATAAAGTGCACAAGGGCCTCAGATGTAATATATAGTCGATTAAATTATTTCTATGAATATCACAGCCATGAGTAAGATGTCGGACAATAAATTATCGGATTACCAGTGGAAGTACTAAACTATTATTATTAGCAGAGCCCTCACTTTCCCAGTAGTCATAGCAGAGCCCTCCCTTTCCCAAGAGTTACTGCAGAGCCCTCCCTTTCCCAAGAGTTACTGCAGAGCCCTCCCTTTCCCAAGAGTCACGGCAGAGCCCTTCCTTTCCCTAGAGTCACAGCAGAGCCCTCACTTTCCCAAGAGTCACAGCAGAGCCCTCACTTTCCCAAGAGTCACAGCAGAGCCCTCCCTTTCCCAGTAGTCATAGCAGAGCCCTCCCTTTCCCAAGAGTTACTGCAGAGCCCTCCCTTTCCCAAGAGTCACGGCAGAGCCCTCCCTTTCCCTAGAGTCACAGCAGAGCCCTCACTTTCCCACAAGTCACAGCCGAGCCCTCCCTTTCCCAGTAGTCGTAGCAGAGCCCTCACTTTCCCATGAGTCACAGCAGAGCCCTCACTTTCCCAAGAGTCACAGCAGAGCCCTCCCTTTCCCAGTAGTCATAGCAGAGCCCTCCCTTTCCCAAGAGTTACTGCAGAGCCCTCCCTTTCCCAAGAGTCACGGCAGAGCCCTCCCTTTCCCTAGAGTCACAGCAGAGCCCTCACTTTCCCACAAGTCACAGCCAAGCCCTCCCTTTCCCAGTAGTCGTAGCAGAGCCCTCACTTTACCAAGAGTCACAGCAGAGCCCTCACTTTCCCAAGAGTCACAGCAGAGCCCTCCCTTTCCCAGTAGTCATAGCAGAGCCCTCCCTTTCCCAAGAGTTACTGCAGAGCCCTCCCTTTCCCAAGAGTCACGGTAGAGCCCTCCCCTTCCCTAGAGTCACAGCAGAGCCCTCACTTTCCCACAAGTCACAGCCAAGCCCTCCCTTTCCCAGTAGTCGTAGCAGAGCCCTCACTTTACCAAGAGTCACAGCAGAGCCCTCACTTTCCCAAGAGTCACAGCAGAGCCCTCCCTTTCCCAGTAGTCATAGCAGAGCCCTCCCTTTCCCAAGAGTTACTGCAGAGCCCTCCCTTTCCCAAGAGTCACGGCAGAGCCCTCCCTTTCCCTAGAGTCACAGCAGAGCCCTCACTTTCCCACAAGTCACAGCCAAGCCCTCCCTTTCCCAGTAGTCGTAGCAGAGCCCTCACTTTCCCAAGAGTCACAGCCAAGCCCTCCCTTTCCCAGTAGTCGTAGCAGAGCCCTCACTTTCCCAAGAGTCACAGCAGAGCCCTCACTTTCCCAGTAGTCGTAGCAGAGCCCTCCCTTTCCCAAGAGTCACAGCAGAGCCCTCCCTTTCCCAGTAGTCGTAGCAGAGCCCTCACTTTCCCAAGAGTCACAGCAGAGCCCTCACTTTCCCAAGAGTCACAGCAGAGCCCTCCCTTTCCCAGTAGTCATAGCAGAGCCCTCCCTTTCCCAAGAGTCACAGCAGAGTGCTCCCTTTCCCAGTAGTCGTAGCAGAGCCCTTCCTTTCCTAGTAAACACAGCAGTGGCTTTCTATCTCCAGTGCTGAATTCAGTAGTCACACAGAGGACCACTATTGGTTCCCCTTTCCCCAGTTGTCACATCATTGCTGACATCCAAGCTAATACAGACTGCAAGAGGAGTACACAGAGCCGTCACCATCTGACAGCTGTAATATGCTCTCCCTGTCAAATACGGGCAGCCTGTGACTGCCCCTGCGGGGAATTATGGAGTTAAACATAGACTGCCTCTATATGTTTAGCCTTGAAAGGCTGAAAAGAACACTTACGGTAGTTGCAAGGGACGACTTTCTAGTGACCATGGAGACCACATTTTTTCTGACACGCCGTGAAATAGACATTAGATTGTGGATGGTTCTTGCAGACAACTGATATCTGTGAGCTGCTTAAAGGTCATGTAATATAATGCAACTGAGGGTAAAACAACATTTACAGAGAGAAAAGTGGGAGAATGAGCGAAAGCTTGTCATATATTAGAGGTTCCAAACCATTTTTTGCTTATTATAGGTGGCCACATAGCTACAAAACAGTTTATTTACCATGTTGGATTTTTTTTTGGCCATATTAAACAACAGATCTGCATCCGATCAATGGAGGCCAAAGATCATAAAAGAGATCGATCAGTGATTTCAACTGATGACAGTGTCACCCAAGGCCCCAACCTTCACAGACCATCCATGAAAGCAGCCGTTTGAAATCCCTAATGTATGTCCAGCTTTATAGAATTGGGCTAGCAATGGGTAAGGACTACAGTTAAATAATGCTTATTTCTGGCTCTGTGTTCTGCCTTTTATATAGTCATAAATAGTAAAGAAATTCATTTTCTGTTGCATTTTCAGAATTTTGGAATACTGGCTACTCAGCTCTTGGAATTAGTGAAGCCCAGCTATACAGTAATTCCCTTCATATAACTATAGGCTTCATGACACGTTAATGACAGAAATATATGCCACCAGTTCATTTATAGGACGACCAAGCTCCAGTAAAACCTCTGTAAAAATCTTCAATACAGACCACCATTACCACACACACTTTTAAAGTAGGAATCCAGGTTTTAAAAATGATAAAATAGCAAGCATAATAAAAGAACAAATCAATAGGTGCCCCCCCCCCCTACAAGATCCAGTCGGCGGCCCGACACGTGGTTGCTGCATCCAATCAGTGGCCTCAGTGATCACATGCTGTACTCCTGGCATCATGGCCTTAATCACTGAGCATTGAGACCAGAAGTATGGAACATGACAGCAATAGTCGTGTTTTTGTGTGTTTGCAAAGTAAGACCAAAGCTCTGACCAATGCCTGTACAGGGAATCCCTGTTGGGTTGGACAGATGAGTATACATTGGTAGGTTGGGCTCTTGTGAAAAAAAAGTAAAGCCTGGATAACCCCCTTAAATTGTTTTCTGCCTGTTGTCACCATCAAGAGGTGATCATTATGATGCTAATACAAGCCTATATACAAAACTAACTGAGTACCCGGCGCTGCCCGGTTTTTCCTACCTAATCCTTGTGATGGAGGAAAAGCAACAAAGGAGAAAATGTTTATCCTCATATCCCATCCTCAAATCTTGACCCTATATCCCCTCCTCATATCCAGACCCCAAATCCCCTCCTCATATCCCGACCTCAGATCCCTTCTCCATATTCCATCCCCATATCCCGACCTCATATCCCATCCCTATATTCCATCCCCATATCCCGTCCGGATATCCCTTCCCCATATCCCATCCCCATATCCCGACCTCATATCCCATCCCTATGTCCCATCCCCATATCCTGTCCAGATATCCCTTCCCCATATCCCATCCCCATATCCCGACCTCATATCCCATCCCTATATTCCATCCCCATATCCCGTCCGGATATCCCTTCCCCATATCCTGACCTCATATCCTGTCCTCATATCCCATACCCATATCTAATCCTCATTTCTAATCCTCATATCCCATACCCATATCTAATCCCCATATCCCGTCCTCAGGTGGGGCTGAGTTGTGATGAAGATATTGTAAACTGAAAATAAAAGGGGTGTGGCTTAAAGGGTGGGCGTGTATTTTCAAGATGAGGCATGGAATGCAGGGAGGGTGCCGGACTGACGCATTCACAGGGAGATGCAGAGCAAAGTTTGTGGAGTAAGGTACCAAAAGTCCTATATACTTGCATGGGGTAGGTTAGGGTTAATTTAACTATTGTATATTTTTATTTGACATATAAGTAACATGTGACCAAGTATTATCGAAATATCTCCAGCCGTACTAAAGTTATGCTGGAACATACATCTCCCATAGATTTGCTTTGGACTTTAAACAAAGACCCCGACACTTGCAAATGGAGGTAGGTTAGAGTTAAATTAACCATCCTATATTTTTAGTGAACATATAAGTAACATGTGACCAAGTATTATCGAAATATCTCCAGCCATTTGGAAGTTATGCAGTAACATATATTTCCCATAGACTTGTATGGGACTTTAAACAAAAACCCCGACTCTCACAAAAGGGAGTGAGTATGGCTTACCTATCCTTATACAGTGGTCCCTCAAGTTACAATATTAATTGCTTCTGGGACAATCATTGTATGTTGAAACCATTGTATGTTGAGACCATAACTCTATGGAAACCTGGTAATTGGTTCTAAAGATCCTAAATGTCATCCAAAAATAGGAAAACGTTAGAATTAAAGAAAAATAAATAGATAACTAATATAGATAAAGCAAATCCTTACATATAAAAGTAAGAAAGATCTGCTGGGAGCTGTAAATCACTGTCTATGTCAGTGTTTCCCAAGCAGGGAGCCTCCAGCTGTTGCAAAACTACAACTCCCAGCATGCCCGGACAGCCTTTGAGTTGTAGTTTTGCAACAGCTGGGGGCCCCCTGCTTGGGAAACACTGGTCTATGTAGAAGACAGGATCTTCTTCAGGGTCCTGTACAGAACACGCAATGTCCTAAAAAAGTAACATGGAGTCGCCCTTACCTGGTGTCCAAAGGAGCAGCTAACCCTGGGACAGGTAAAATGTACAGAGCATGTAATACCTCCATGTACTGTAGGGGGCGCTACCAGACACCAGTCAGTGCTTACACTGCAGTAATACAGGGGTTTTACCAGTAAATTGCCCATTCTGATTGGTCCTTTCTTCCGGCAATTGACAAGTTTCACAGATCTGGACTGTCCGTACATTGTAAGTTGAGTCTGGTTTCATGTTACAATGGTCCAGAAAAGACCATTGTATGTTGACACTACTGTATGTTGAGGCCATTGTAAGTTGAGGGATCACTGTATATGTTTGTTGTTGACATATTAGTAACATGTCTGCCAAGTTTCATTCTTTAGCCGTTTGGAAGTGATGCTGGAACATACACACATACACATACATATATAGATTTATAGATTTAGAGAAGAAACTCCTAAAAATATTTTCCAAAAAAGCTATTGAGTTTAATACCCTTCTTCAGTTAGAACAAATATATTTTATTGAAGGATTTTTAAAAGTATGACAAGAGTTCACACACAATGGCTAGAAGTGCAACAGTGATGAGAACTTCAGACAGTCAACAATACAGCAGCTTAAATAATACATGCACTTAATATTACTGGGATGTCACTTAAATGGGCACTGTCACCAACTTTATTTTTTGATATGTTGTAGTACTTATGTACTACAACATATCTCTAATATACTTTTATTATTTTTTTCATTAAAAAGGTTTAATTTACATTTAAAAACCGGCTACTGAAAAAGGACTGATTTTGGAGTGGCAATCAGTCCTTTTTCAGTTAGACTGTACTCGCTCCGTGCCTGTCAATCAGACAGGCGGGAGCGAGCGCATTGGCTCCCCGGCCACTGGCTGGGAGGACACTCCTCCCGCACATCGCCGCCGACTCGTTGCCGCCGCTGTCCCTGCACGCCCGCTGCCGGACTCTGCAGTAACTGCAAGTGTAATGAGGGAAAGGGGTATGCGGGGCGGGGGGCGGGGAGAGGAAACGGGCTAGTGCCGTAGCGGGGGGGGGGGGGGGCTAGCAAAAAAAAAATATAGGATGGTGGGAGCTACCCTTTAAAGGAGTATTCTCATGCAAAAATGTATCCCCTATTCGTAGGAGTGGGGATAAGTTTTAGATTGCGGGGGGTCCGAGTACTGGGGCCCACCCACGATCTCCTGTACAGAGCCCCGGCTCTCCCCTGGAGCGGCACGTCACGACCCCTGCCGGAAGCGGGAGCCGCCACGCCCCCTCCATATATCTCTATGGGAGAGCCATTCGACTATCTTCAGCTATCCCATAGAGTTATATGGAGGGGTGTGTGGCCCCCACTTTGGGGGGGATCGAGACAAGACGCTCCATGCAAGAGCCGGGGCTCCATACAGGAGATTGAGGGGGGGCCCCAGTGCTTGGACCCCCTGCGATTTAAAACTTACAAGTTTTCTTTTTGCATGAGACTACTCCTTTAAATTAACAGTAAACTTCAGTAAGATATATTGCACTACTCCCTATGGGGGGCATTTACTAAGGGGTTTAGTCATTTTTTTCTGACTATTTTTGGCGCAAAATTGTCGCAATTGCGCCTACCCTATAAATTGTGCGACTTTCCCTAGCAAGAGCTAGAAAGTAAAAAAAAAAATTCCCGCTTAGTTTACGCAAGTTTTCAGTTTTTACTTGCAGTGGTCAGGAATTTATTAACTGAGACAGTCGCAGTTGCGCAATAAACTGTCGCAACGGCCATAAAAATTGACTAAATTTACTCCAGCTCCAACATGGAGCAGGAAAAGCTGCTGCCGCCCGGGCTCCGACATACTTTCTCCCCGCTACCCTCACTGCGCTACCGGGACACTACAGTGATTTACATCCCCCCCCCCCCCCTCTCACCTGCCAGCGCCACACAACTCCCATCTGTCTGCTGTTGCAAGACTACAAGTCCCAGCATGGCCTTACAGTGAGGACACGCTGGGAGTTGTAGTCTTGTAGCAGAGGGAGCTGAGCGGCGCGGGCGGGAGACAAGGGGAGGGGGGGGGTAGCGGGGAGGCCGTATGAGGAGCCCGGGCGGGAGACAAGGGGGGGGGGGGTAGCGGGGAGGCCGTATGAGGAGCCCGGGCGGGAGACAAGGGGGGTAGCGGGGAGGCCGTATGAGGAGCCCGGGCGGGAGACAAGGGGGGTAGCGGGGAGGCCGTATGAGGAGCCCGGGCGGCTGCACTGTAATGTCAGCCCGGGCTCCTGCCCTGAGAGCCATAGGCTTTGGCTGTCAGGGCATGCTGGGTGTTGTAGTTTTGCAACAGCTGGAGGGCCACAGTTTGCAGACCACTGGTGTGTGGTCTGTAAACTGTAGTCCTCCAGCTGTTGCAAAACTAAACAGCTGAAGGGGACCGGCGAAGAAGTTCACTTACCCTTCCGAGGCTCCAGCGACGATCGCTGACGGAGATCGTCGCGCGGCACTGTCGCGCGGCAGTGTCGTGCAGCGCTGGATCCTACGGAAGCCGGTAAGTTGCGCAAGCTTCCCAACCAGGATGCCTCCAAATGTTGCAAGACTACAACTCCCAGCATGCCTGGACACCCTTTGGCTGTCCGGGCATGCTGGGAGTTGTAGTTTTGCAACAGCTGGAGGCACCCTTGTTGGGAAACACTGGCCTAAAACAGTGTTTCCCAACCAGGGTGCCTCCAGATGTTGCAAGACTACAACTCCCAGCATGCCTGGACAGCCATTGGCTGTCCGGGCATGCTGGGAGTTGTAGTTTTGCAACAGCTGGAGGCACCCTTGTTGGGAAACACTGGCCTAAAACAGTGTTTCCCAACCAGGGTGCCTCCAGATGTTGCAAGACTACAACTCCCAGCATGCCTGGACAGCCATTGGCTGTCCAGGCATGCTGGGAGTTGTAGTTTTGCAACAGCTGGAGGGCCACAGTTTGCAGACCACTGGTTTGTGGTCTGTAAACTGTAGTCCTCCAGCTGTTGCAAAACTAAACAGCTGAAGGGGACCGGCGAAGAAGTTCACTTACCCTTCCGAGGCTCCAGCGACGATCGCTGTCGGAGATCGTCGCGCGGCACTGTCGTGCAGCGCTGGATCCTACGGAAGCCGGTAAGTTGCGCAGGCTTCCCAACCAGGGTGCCTC
Source organism: Hyla sarda (assembly GCF_029499605.1). Lineage (NCBI taxonomy): Eukaryota > Metazoa > Chordata > Amphibia > Anura > Hylidae > Hyla > Hyla sarda. Next base: position 57,483,679 of record NC_079193.1, on the reverse strand, counting down.
CAGATGTTGCAAAACTACAACTCCCAGCATGCCTAGACAGCCTTTGACTGTCCAGGCATGCTGGGACTTGTAGTTTTGCAACATCTGGAGGCACCCTGGTTGGGAAACACTGTTTTAGGCCAGTGTTTCCCAGCCAGGTTGCCTCCAGAGGTTGCAAAACTACAACTCCCAGCATGCCTAGACAGCCTTTGACTGTCCAGGCATGCTGGGACTTGTAGTTTTGCAACATCTGGAGGCACCTTGGTTGGGAAACACTGTTTTAGGCAAGTGTTTCCCAGCCAGGTTGCCTCCAGATGTTGCAAAACTACAACTCCCAGCATGCCTAGACAGCCTTTGACTGTCCAGGCATGCTGGGGCTTGTAGTTTTGCAACATCTGGAGGCACCCTGGTTGGGAAACACTGGCCTAAAACAGTGTTTCCCAACCAGGGTGCCTCCAGATGTTGCAAAACTACAAGTCCCAGGTTGGGAAACACTGCGCCCGGCCTCCGCCCCACCTTACTGTAAGGGCATGCTGGGAGTTGTAGTCCTGCAGCTGGGGGCAGGGGACAAGCTTGTCACTTGCCCACACATCTCCTGCACCACACAACTACAACTCCCAGCATGTCCTTACTGTAAGGGCATGCTGGCAGTTGTAGTCATGCGGGGCGGGAGATGTGTGAGCAGGTGATAATAAATGTACTAACCCATTTTTTTTGTTTTCTTCTCATTTCAGATCCGTTTATCCTGTGGACTCCTTCGGATTCGGTGGACTACTTCGATGACCAGTGTTTTTCTTTGTTTGATTTTAATAAAATGGTTAACGAGGGCTTGTGGGGGAGTGTTTTTTGTAATGAAAATTTTTTAAAACCTGTTGTGTTTTTTTCTTACTTTACTAGACAGGCTTAGTAGTGGAAGCTGTCTTATAGACAGAGTCCATTACTAACCTGGGCTTAGCGCTAGCCACAAAAACAGCTAGCGCTAACCCCCTATTATTACCCCGGTACCCAACGCCACAGGGGTGCCGGGAAGAGCCGATACCAACAGGCCTGGAGCGTCAAAAATGGCGCTCCTGGGCCTAGGCGGTAACAGGCTGGCGTTATTTAGGCTGGGGAGGGCCAGTAACAATGGTCCTTGCCCACCCTGGGAACGTCAGGCTGTTACTGTTTGGTTGGTATTTGGCTGAGAATGAAAATAGGGGGGACCCTATGCGTTTTTTTTTAAATAAATAATTAAATATATTAAAAAAACGCATAGGGTCCCCCTATTTTTATTCTCAACCAAATACCAACCAAACAGTAACAGCCTGACGTTACCAGGGTGGGCGAGGACCATTGTTACTGGCCCTCCCCAGCCTAAATAACGCCAGCCTGTTACCGCCTAGGCCCAGGAGCGCCATTTTTGACGCTCCAGGCCTGTTGGTATCGGCTCTTCCCGGCACCCCTGTGGTGTTGGGTACCGGGGTAATAATTGGGGGTTAGCGCTAGCTGTTTTTGTGGCTAACGCTAAGCCCGGCTTAGTAATGGACTCAGTCTATAAGACAGCTTCCACTACTAAGCCTGTCTAGTAAAGTAAAATAAAAATAAAACACAACAGGTTTTAAAAAAATTTTATTACAAAAAACACTCCCCCACAAGCCCTCGTTAACCATTTTATTAACATCAAGCAAAGAAAAACGCTGGTCATCGAAGTAGTCCACCGAATCCGAAGGAGTCCACAGGATACACAGATCTGTAGAAGAAGTAACCAAAAAAAAAATAAAGTGTAAGTACATTTAGGGAGAAAAAAACTGTGTTAAAAAAATGTAATAAACACACACACACACACACTAAACGCCGTTTACCACTTCTGAGCCATGACTACAATTTACAGTGATCCCTCAACTTACAATGGCCTCAACATACAATAGTTTCAACATACAATGGTCTTTTCTGGACCATCGTAAGTTGAAACCAGACTCAACATACAATGCTACAGACAGTCCAGATCTGTAAAACGTGTCAATGGCTGGAAGAACCAACCAATCAAAATGGGCATTCACTGGTAAAACCCCTGTATTACTGAAGTGTATGCACTGACTGGTATTACATGTTCTGTACACTTTACCTGTATCAGGGTTATCTGCTCTTTTGGACACCAGGTGAGGGCGACTCCATTACTTGTTTGGGACATTGCCTGTACTGTACAGGACCCCTGAAGAAGCTCCTGTCCTCTACATAGACCAGTGTTTGCCAAGCAGGGTGGCCCCATCTTTTGCAAAACTACAACTCCCAGCATGCCCGGACAGCCTTTGGCTGTCCAGGCATGCTGGGAGTTATAGTTTTGCAACAGCTGGAGGCTCCCTGCTTGGGAAACACTGACATAGACAGTGATTTACAGCTCCCAGCAGATCTTTATTACTTTTATATGTAAGGATTTGCTTTATCTATATTAGTTATCTACTTATTTTTCTTTGTCACTTTTTCCTATTTTTGGATGACATTTTGGTGCCTTTAGAACCAATTACCATGTTTCCATAGAGTTATGGTCTCAACATACAATGGTTTCAACTTACAATGGTTTTCCTGGAACCAATTAATATTGTAACTTGAGGGACCACTGTAGTTATTGAATTATTTAGATGTGGTGAAAAAGCTAAAAAAAAACTCAAAAACAAAAGATCCAGAAGGAAACCAGCAGCCAAACCTATTCAGACAGCAGGAAAAAGGAACAGACTATTTTTTCTACTACATGAAGTAAATTTCCCACTTTTGCCTATGTGTGCCAAATTTATTAATGCCGTGCAACAATTTAGTAAATGATTTAAACCGGGCCTTCATAGGCTCCATAATAGGAAGCATAGTCCCATAGTATTTCCATCTTGTTTATACTTACACCAGGTTTTACACACAACCAACATTTGTATTGAAGGAATGTTATCATATTTTTCCAAGGTGGCTTCTCTCCTATTGGGGCCAGATTTTCTTCAAACAGCGAAGTCTACATCTTGGTAAGGTCTGTAAGCACTTTTCCCTTTACCTGTATACTATTGTGCATTCGTAGAATTATAATTAGTGTTGAGCGGCATAGGCCATATTCGAATTCGCGAATATTCGCGAATATATGGACGAATATTCGTCATATATTCGCGAATATTCGCATATTCGTAATATCCTCATTTTATTTTCGCATAAGCGAAAATTCGTGAATGCAAAAATTAACATATGCGAAAATTAGCATATATAAAATTAGTATACGCGAATATTCGCATATGCGAAAATTAGCATATGCAAATTTCGCATATGCGAAAATTTGCACGCACAGTAGTATTAGAGCCTAATCTTTACACCACACAAGTTGGAAGCAGAGAGGGATGATCACTGTGATGTGTACTGTGAAAAAATGAAAAAAAAATAAAAAAAAAATACGAATATTCGTAATTACGAATATATAGTGCTATATTCGCGAATATTCGCGAATTCGCGAATATGCAATATTCGCGAATAAAATTCGCATTGCGAATATTCGTGAGCAACACTAATTATAATCTTACTCCATATTTTTACACATCTTGTCATTCACTTATCTCCTCTACTTGATTTAAAAAGACTTAAATAAAATGAATTAAAATGTACTTGTTCTGTCATTCCATTATTTTCCCAGGTGTCATACAGGGGCTGTGTATGAATCAACCCCATAGTGGTGGCACAGTGTGTGTCAGGGGAGCCGTGCTCTGTACTATAAGCACAATCAGATGTATTAGATCTACAGCCTTTAATTCACCCCTGTTATAATAAATCATAGTTATTTTTATCAATACAATAATATACGATGTGTCTGCTATACATACAGCTTATCACGGGGGACTGGAGAGACGCATTTACACTCACACTTCAACTCCACACGTCAACGTTTTCCTCTAGATAGAATATGTTAAGAATTCCCTCGACAGGTTAAAATGAGCATAAACACATCCCACACTTTTAGCGCTATCACACCATCTTTACACCATGAATTTTATCAAAGATTTATCTACATACTGTAGTATTATTTGTTACATAAGAGAAGCTTGCTGATGTTCCATCTCCAGTATATGCTGAGTATTCAATGAACTTCTTCCATTTCCCATTCAAAGGGAATTTCCATTTCCATCATTTCACAGCCAGTAAAAGTAAAAGAGTTTTCCAGGTTTTCAACATTGATAGAATATGATAGACCAGTATCAATATCAGATCACACAGCACACTCAGGATCATCACTGTCACCCATTAAAGGGGTACTCCGCTGCTCAGCATTTGGAACATACTGTTCCGAACGCTGGAGCTGGCAGCTCGTGACGTCAGAGCCCCACCTCATGATGCCCCCTCAATGCAAGTCTATGGGAGGGGGCATGACAACAGAATTCCTCTCCATTTCCTCAGTGTAAACCCTACCTACCCTAATGGGGTCTGGCTGATTTACGGAATGGTGTGCATTCATTTGGCTGGATTAAAAAACAAAAAAAATAACTAAAGTACTGACTTACATTTTTTGGGCTAGCTAGGACCCTTAGTATTCAATGCTTAACCCCTAAACCTGAATTAACTATTGATGAATTTCAGTATACATTAAGATACCGTGTGCAATCAATGTTTATGCTTTCTGTCTATCCTGGATTAATTCCAAAACATCATAATAGTGCATTTAAATCTTGCGTGTTTTATGTTATGTTTTTTTCCTTAATTGGATGTAATCAGCTTTGGAAACAATCTATAGGGTCATTTTAATGAAAGGTTAAAGGGGTACTCTGGTGGAAAATATATATATATATATATATATTATTTTTTTTTTTTTAAATCAACTGGTGCCAGAAAGTTAAACAGATTTGTAAATCACTTCTATTAAAAATTCTTAATCCTTCCAGTACTTATTAGCGACTGTATACTACAGAGGAAATTCTTTTCTTTTGAGATTTCTTTTCTGTCATGACCACAGTTCTCTCTGCTGACACCTCTGTCCATGTCAGTAACTGTAAGCACAACCCCCACCTGTGGACGTCGGGCCCTCATACCACCCTCATGGAGTCTGTTTCTGACCATTTGAGTGGACACATGCATATTTGTGGCCTGCTGGAGGTCATTTTGCAGGGCTCTGGCAGTGCTCCTCCTTGCAAAAGGCGGAGGTAGTGGTCCTGCTCCTGGGTTGTTGCCTTCCTACAACCTTCTACATGTCTCCTGGTAGCGCCTCCATGCTCTGGACACTACGCTGACAGACACAGCAAACCTTCTTGCCACAGCTCGCATTGATGTACGATCCTGGATGAGCTGCACTACCTGAGCCACTTGTGTGGGTTGTAGACTCCGTCTCATGCTACCACTAGAGTGAAAGCCCCGCCAGCAATCAAAAGTGACCAACACATCAGCCAGGAAGCATAGGAACTGAGAAGTGGTCTGTGGTCATCACCTGTAGAACAACTCCTTTATTGGGGGTGTCTTGCTAATTGCCTATAATTTCCACCTGTTGTCTGATCCATTTGCACAACAGCATGTGAAATTGATTGTCAATCAGTGTTGCTTCCTGAGTGGACAGTAGGATTTCACAGAAGTGTCATTGAGTTACATCAGTGGTCCCCAAACTGTGGCCCTCCAGATGTTGCAAAACTACAACTCCCAGCATGCCTGGACAGCCAACGGCTGTCCAGGCATGCTGGGAATTGTAGTTTTGCAACATCTGGAGGGCCACAGTTTGGGGACCACTGAGTTATATTGTGTTGTTTAAGTGTTCCCTTTATTTTTTGAGCCGTGTACAATCACTTATTAGAACAGGTCAGGACAGTCTACAGGTCCTCTTTAATACTTTTACAGCAGCCCCACTGATCTTTGTCCAGAGATCAGTAAAACAGTGAATTTATTCTGCGCAGTTCAGCTAGATTTTCTTACAAAACCACAAAAATTTGACATTAAAATGCCGAGTAATACTATATTCTCCGAAATATTTGCCTCCTCCAGAGTGACAAGTATTCTGACCCCATGTATTCTCAAGTACCACTAGAATTAGAATTCTGAAATGACTGGAGCAATCTGTTCCGTACAAAGAGATTACAAAGAGGAATCTGAATACACAGAATGAACAGAATGAACGTTATAAGTATGCTGAGCTACTGATAAGAAACGCAGAGCAGCGGGAAAGGACATTAACACGAACGCTGCACCAGCTGGATCACCAGTATCGGAAGCGCCGGGCCATCCCTCAACTTTTACATACATTACTTGCTACCGGGTATTAAAGTGTACCCCTCAGATCCAACAAAATTTTTTTTTTTTTTAAATATACCACTCAGTACCTCATCCTGACCATGTACAGTGGTCCCTCAAAATACGATGGTAATCCGTTCCAAATGGACCATCGTTTGTTGAAACCATCGCATGTTGAGGGATCCGTGCAATGTAAAGTATAGGACAGTGGTCTACAACCTGCGGACCTCCAGATTATGCAAAACTACAACACCCAGCATGCCCGGACAGCCGTTGGCTGTCCGGGCATGCTGGGTGTTGTAGTTTTGCAACATCTGGAGGTCCGCAGGTTGAAGACCACTGTTAGAGGAAGTTGTACTCACCGGTCCCCGCCGCTCCGGACTGTCACCGCTGCCCTGGATGTCGCCTTACATCGCTGTCGCCGTGTCCCCAATGCTCCGGCAAGGCCTCTGCTTCCCCGGCATCCGCGCGCTGCGTCGCCGCCATCACGTCGCTACGCACGCCGCTCTTATTAGATGACGTCAGGGCGACGTGATGACGTCGATAGAGAGCGCCGACGATGCAGGGGATCCCGAAGAGGACGCGCCAGAGCCCAGAGGACAGGTGAGTGACCATCACCGGAGCTCACGGGGCACCGTAAACGGCTATCCGGTGGCAGCTGAAGCAGTCTGCGCTGCCGGATAGCCGTTTATGCAATGGCCCCGACATAAAAAAGCATCGTATGTTGATGCTGCCTTCAACATGCGATGGCCTCTGAGAGGCCATCGCATATTGAAATTATCGTATGTCGGGGCTATCGTAGGTCGGGGGGGGGTCACTGTACATCTTATTTTTGTGTCCAGCACCCCAAAGGGAGGGGGTGTGGCCTCACTGTGCAGGTCTCCGCCCCCTCCCTCAGTATGCTGTCTGCTCACATCTCCCCTAGCATTAGCAAAACTACAACTCCCAGCTTGTCCTCACTGACAGTAGTGGGACACAAGCTGACAGTGGGGGGATTTTTCCTCCAGCTCTGAGCCCTGCACTCACAGCTGTCAATCAAGGAAGTGTGTCCATGACATAGGTGATGACGCATGGACACAGCACGACTAGTATGTGTCCTAGCAGGCAGGGGGGGGGGCAGATGTATGAAATACTGAAAATGTTCTAATGAAAGCAATTGCAAAACCTATCGGTTATACATGCTTTACAACATATCAAAAGTTTTTGCATCTGACAGTGCCCATTCAAAGCGTTACTGTCAATTTAGTAAACTTTTGACATGTTACAGCGTATTCCTCTAACTCAGGCCATCTACAGCCTTTTTTGTGGCCTGACGCCAGCTACATACAACACACACCTTTTTGGGTATGTTCACACGTTGGAATTTCCACAAAGAATCCGTTCAGCACAGCACAGAATTCTGCTGAAATTCAAGCCCCATTGATTTCAACGGGATTCCTCTGCGGAATTCTGTAAAATATGGTCTTCTATTTTTGGGGCATGCGGGAAGCAGAATTTCTGCAGAAATTCTGCTGTCTGACAGGAACTGCAGCATTCCATTTAAATCAACAGATAGTAAATTACAGCAGAATTTCCAGTGGAATTCTTCAGCCGAATTCCGCATGGACATTCCGCCGTGTAAACATACCCTTTCTCTTTTCTCTCTTACTTACTTTTCTTCTTCTTTCTTTGACTTATTCTCTGGCACTTAAAGGGGTACTCCGGCGAAAAACATCTTATCCGAAGGATAGGGGATAAGTAGTCTGTTCGAAGGGGTCCCCAGCAGCACCCTGGTCATCCGTGCACGAAGCGAACTCCACTCCGTGACGGATGACTGGCGGCTACAGCCACCACTCCCCCTCCATTCATGTCTATGGGAAGAGGTGTGACGGCTACGTACTAGTGGTCACGCCCATCCCATAAACATGAATGGAGGGGGCGTGGTGTGACGTCCCGAACACGGAAGCACCAAGCTCGGAGATGGCGGGGGTCCCCATCGGCAGGACCCCCGCGATCAGGCATCTCATTGGATAGGGGATAAGAGTTTTTTTTGTCGGAGTACCCCTCTAAATGTTTCTTCTGGGTCTCTCATACTAAGTTATGGTCATACATGGTATTTTTGTCTGTAATTTGGTCAGTATTATGATCAGTTCACAGAAAACACAGAAAAAGGTGCACATATTTCCATTATACAGTAGCTTTTCTCTGGGTTAGTACTACTCCTGGTTTTGGTTTCAATACTAAGCAAAATACTATATATAAGCATAGCCTTATGCTTCTGCCTCATGGAGACATAAAGAAGATGCAGTGTAAACAAGTTATACATGCCACTGTCACTAAATCGTCACTTCTCAATCTGTGTACTAGTGTCTCTGTGCACAACTCAATCATACAGCATTAATGTAATTGTAATTGGTTCCTAATACTTAGGGCTTGTCCACACTGCCAGCATGCTCTGGTAAAGGGAGCTCTGTTGGTCAGTCCATAAGAAGGACAACAGTTCAGGGGATTAAAAAAATACTGCAAGTCCTTTTTTTTTCTCCACTCAACTTCTGTAAAATACCAGAAACCTGACGGACCCCATATAAGTCAATGCGATCCATCAGGACCCAGAAGTTTCAGTTGTGCTTTGACCCATTTAGGGTCCATTTGGTGCAAAAAAAAAAACATGCGTAACAGACCCTTAAAGGGGTACTCCGGTGGAAAACATTTTTTTTTTTTTATCAACTGGTGCCAGAAAGTTAAACAGATTTGTAAATGACTTCTATTAAAAAAATCTTTACGCTTCCAGTACTTTTTTGCAGCTGTATGCTACAGAGGAAATTCATTTATTTTTGAATTTCTCTTTTGTCTTGTCCACAGTGCTCTCTGCTGACATCTGATGCCGTATCAGGAACTGTCCAGATCAGGAGAAAATCCCATTGCAAACCTATGCTGCTCTGGACAGTTCCTGACATGGACAGGGGTGTCAGCAGAAAGCAATGTGGACAAGACAAAAAAGAAATTCGAAAAGAACAAGACAAAAAGAAAAGAATTTCCTCTGTAGCATACAGCTGCTAAAAAGTACTGGAAGGGTAAAGATTTTTTTATAGAAGTCATTTACAAATCTGTTTAACTTTCTGGCACAGTTGATTTAAAAAAAAAATGTTTTCCACAGGTCAGATCATAACGGCTGTGTGAACATAGCCTGGACCACAATTGTTTTTTTTTTTTTACTTTTACTTCTATTTATTTGTCAAATTTATTTTATAAAAATTGCACAAGTTTATATAGTTTAACATAAAAAGTTCTTTTAAACACTGGGTCATTTTCTTTCTATCACAATGGCTGACACTGTCATACTCTTCTTCTTTTTCACTCGTTTTTCTCTATGCAGCTACGTAGCCTCATGCAGGCAAAATGCAGTTACATTTAACTTTAACACCAATTAATAATTTTAGCCAAGTTTTCTGTAACACAACAAAGGTGGTTAAACAGCGATCAAAGCTTTTACTGCACTGCGGAAATGGGTCACGCTGGCAGATTTGAGGGGCAATGAAGGAACTAAAGCTGCTGAAACCTGATTCTACTAAAAGAAAATACCTGGAAAACTCCATGTTTGTTGCTGAATGGAAAACGTAACAAGAATTACTGAACACTTGATTCATTTTGAAATGGAAAACTACTGACATTTTGGACAACTGGCTCATCATGGTCTTATTCATCATGAGACATCTCCCTGTGTTCAGACCTCGTAACATGCCAGCACGGCAGTGGACCCCCCTCTTTTTCTATGACAAATAGCTGTCCATACATAATAGGCGAATAACAAATCATTTTTACATCTCTTTTAAAATATTAATCCTTCTAGTATTATCATCTGCTGTATGCTCCAGAGGAAGTTGTGTAGCTCTTTCCAGTCTGACCACAGCGCTCTCTGCTGACACCTTTGTCCGAGTCAGGAACTGTCCAGAGCAGGAGAGTTTTGGACAGTTCCTGACACAGACAGAGGTGTCAGCAGAGAGCTCTGTCGTCACACTGAAAGGAACCACACAACTTTCTCTGGAGCATACAGCAGCTGATTAAGATTTTTAAATAGAAATAATTTACAAATTTGTTTAACTTTCTTGCACCAGTTAATTTGAAAAAAAAAATAAAAAAATTTTTTTTTCCACCGGAGTACCCCTATAACAACGCAGGACGTAAATGTACGTCCTGGTGAGGTGGTACTTAATGTACTAGGACGTACATTTATGTCCTATACATAACCGCGAGCATCGAAGCAATGCTCGGATCATGTGCGGCAGGTCTCAGCTGCTGTTAGCAGCCAGGGTCCCACCGTTAATGGCCGACATCCGCGATCGTGCAGATGTCTGCCATTAACCCCTCAGATGCCTTGATCATTACAGATCAAGGCATCTGCAGCGCTGCGGTCACTAAAATGGATGATCGGATTGCCCGCAGTACTGCCCCGGAGATCCGATCATCCAGAACGGCAAACGGAGGTCCCCTCACCTGCCTCCGGCGGCCTTCCACGGGTCTTCTGCTCTGGTCTGAGATCGAGCAGACCAGAGCAGAAGATGACCGATAACACTGATCAGTGCTATGCCCTATGCATAGCCCTGAACAGTATTAGCAATCGAATGATTGCTATAAATTGTCCCCTATGGGGACTATTAAAGTGTAAAAATAAAAGTTAAAAAAGTTAAAAATAAAAAATAAAGGAAAAAAAATGTGATGCAATTTGCATTTTATATATGCAAATATGGTATAAAAAAAAGTACCACCACTTATATGGAAAAATTAAAAAGTTATAGGTCTTCAAAATAGGGGGATTTTAAACGAACTAATTTGGTTAAAACGTTTGCGATTTTTTTTTTTAAGCCCAACAGTAGTAGAAAAGTGTGTAATCATGGGGATCATTTTAATCGTATTGACCCACAAAATAAAAAACACAAGTCATTTTTATGGTAAATTGTACAGCGTGAAAATTAAACCTTCCAAATTTAGCAAAATTGCGATTTTCTTTTTAATTTCCCCCACAAATAGTATTTTTTTGGTTGCGCCATACATTTTATGGTAAAGTGAGTGATGGCGTTACAACAGACAACTGGTCGCGCAAAAAACAAGCCCTCATACTAGTCTGTGGATGAAAATATAAAAGTTATGATTTTTTGAAGGCGAGGAGGAAAAAAACATAAAAATAACATTGTCTGAGTCCTTAAGGCCAAAATCGGCTGAGTCCTTAAGGGGTTAATGTGTCTAAATGTGAACACTTTACTGATTTATTGACGTCTTTGTGGTTTTCAAGTTTTTAATAGATATATAAATACACAGCTTATAATGGAGTGGAACTTTATACTTGTTTTATACATAATGGTCCTCAAGCAAAAAAAAAAAATTTAAGGATTAGACTTTTCCATGACAACCAATGAGATCACAGCTTTAAAGGAGTATTCTTAAAAGGATTGTGCGCTGCCCTGCCTTTCGGAGCTGCGCTCGCAGCGTCTGGAAGTTCATTAGCGACCACTGTCACGCCCCCTTTCCATAGACTTTGGTTGAGGGGGCGGGCGCGCGTGACGTAACGAGGGGCCGGGCGTGACGTCACAAGGGGGCGGCCGCGAACACGGAAGCCCGCACACAGCGTTCGGAGTAATGAACTTCCGGACGCTGCGAGCGGAGCTCTGAAAGGCAGGGCAGCGCACAACCCCTTTAAGGAATAACATTTTAATATCTCCCGGGCATGTTGTAAAAATAAATAAAAAGTGATGCTCCCCTTCCCTGGTCTCCACAGCTCCTGTTTCAGCTCCTCCCGATCCCCTGCTGCTTATCTTTTCTCGTTGTTACCAAAACGAGGAATTGGAGCAGGATCTGCCCGTTCTGCCAATCACTGACCAACACGGGACAAAAGAAAAATGGAAAAAGCCGCAATGAAAGTAATAAGGGAAGGTAAGTATCACATTTTTTATTTTACATACCAGAATGCACCTTTAGGGAGCGTTCCTTTAGGGTGCGTTCCCACATGGCGTATACGCAGTGTATTTCACGCTGCGCCAAATTTACGGCAGCAGCGGCAAATACGCTGCGTATTCCTTGCTTACTATATACACAGGGCTTTCCGGCGGCAGCCCTATGTGTGCAGTGAGTTTTGTAGGCGGGGCCGTGTGCCGGCGTGACTGTGACGCGCGGCTCCGCCTCCAAAACTCACTGCACACATAGGGCTGCCGCCGGAAAGCCCTGTGTGTATAGTGAGCATGGAATACGCAGCGTATTTCCCGCTGCTGCCATAAATTTTGCGCAATGTGAAATACGCTGCGTATACGCCAGGTGGGAACGCACCCTTAGTTTTTCCAGAGAACCTATTAAATTACAATTAGGGGTCTAATTGATTCATATGAGCAAAAATTTTTATCTTTCCTTTTTTATAACCATAATTTATATTAGTGTTTCCCAACCACGGTGCCTCCAGCTGTTGTAAGACTTCAACGCCCAGTATGCCCGGAAGGCCTTTGGCTGTCCGGGCATGCTGGGAGTTGTAGTTTTTCTACAGCAGGAGGCCCACTGGTTGGGAAATACTGATCTATTTACTTCCTTTTTTGACCCTTGTTAAAAAAAAAAGAACTTAAAGGGGTACTCCGCCGCTCAGCGTTTGGAACAAACTGTTCCGAACGCTGGAGCTGGCGCCGGGGGCTTGTGACCTCATAGCCCTGCACCCTCATGATGTCACGCTCTGCCCCCTCAATGCAAGTCTATGGGAGGGGGCGTGACAGCCGTCACGCCCCCTCCCATAGACTTGCATTGAGGGGGCGGAGGGTGACATCATGAGGGGGCAGGGCTATGAGGTCACAAGCCCCCGGCTTACAAAATAATTTTTTACATATTCCCTATTATTATATTAATATTCCACAGCTCCATAACTGTTCATACTATAAGTCCTCTATGTCTATATCATTGCTGGGACCTGTGGTACGTCTTCCTACTGATATAATATGATTTTATTTAATATTCATGACATACATCCTCCAGTAAAGATCTCATTGCCGTCCCGCTTCTTACTTCGTTCCCTCCAATTGTTTCGCCGTTGATTGATGAGGTCATTAGAGAGGGAAGCGATTCTTGGGAACAGCGCAGCTGCTTTACTATTACATTCGGGTTGTCAGCAGATATTCTGATGGAGTTATTTGATTTTATAAGCGCAAAACAAATATATAATACACAATGGAGGTTTCTACGAAAAAGGGTGAGGATAAATGAAAAGGAGTTTATCTAGTTATAGCTAAATTATGGAAGAAATTATCGGCAAAATGCTTAATAAGCATCTTCAGTATACAATGTATTTAGAGATGAGCGAACTTACAGTAAATTCCATTCGTCACGAACTTCTCGGCTCGGCAGTTGATGACTTATCCTGCGTAAATTAGTTCAGCTTTCCGGTGCTCCGGTGGGCTGGAAAAGGTGGGTACAGTCCTAGGAAAGAGTCTCCTATGAATGTATCCACCTTTTCCAGCCCACCGGAGCACCGGAAAGCTGAACTAATTTATGCAGGAAAAGTCATCAACTGCCGAGCCGAGAAGTTCGTGACGAATCGAATTTACTGTAAGTTCGCTCATCTCTAAATGTATTAGGTATCAATGATCTATTCATTTTAGGCCTCATGTTCACAGCTGTACAGCAGTATGGAGTCACTGTGGCTCTGATCTATGGGGCCATAAAAACGAGCGCCGCTATATTGTGCATGTGTTTAGGGACATGGGGGGGTATTTATCAATTTTGCCTGTTGACAGTTTCTTTTTACCTTTTTTTTCAGTTTGGTTTTCGTGGACATGCACCAAATTTATCATTTGGTGCAAGTTGTTAGTAATTTTGGCTCAAATGTTGAAATCAGCTGTTCACAGCGCCTTTTACACAGAACTTACCGCCACAGAGGACGCGTATTTTACCCTGTAGAGCGGCCATTTCGGAGTCCCTCCTGCAGTATATCAGCAAGCGACATGAGTTATTTTCTTTTGTGGGGTTTATAGTCACCATGTGAAATGGATTTTATTTTCAACTTGGGTAGTTTTTTTAGTTTTTTTTTGTTACTTTAGTGCAGTGGTCTTCAACCTGCGGACCTCCAGATGTTGCAAAACTACAATTCCCAGCATGCCCGGACAGCCGTTGGCTGTCCGGGCATGCTGGGAGTTGTAGTTTTGTAACATCTGGAGGTCCGCAGGTTGGAGACCACTGCTTTAGTGCTTCCCTTTCCTGAACCTGTGCGGCCATGTCCAATGCTGGCTCAACGGAGGGTGAAGGTTCCTCAGAGACAACTATGTCGCAGGATAGTATTGCGCAGCCCCGGAGGCGTCGCTGCTTTCACAAAAAATGTTTTTTTATGTATTTTGACGTCTTTACATTTTCTGACATTGCTAAGTGTGTTTTCCATGTGCAAAATTTCTTGGTGGGATTTTGCTCCATAAAAACTGGATTTGCGCAAAAATTGCGCCAAAAATCGATTGGCGCAAATGATGAATTACTGACTAAAGTTAAAATCACACACAGGACCGTGTGATTTTGAGAAACTTTGGCGCAAAAAGACACTGCGCCAAAGTATTGCACCAAAGTTACGTGAAAAAAAAACACATAAATCCTTTGATAAATACCCCCCATAGTGCAAGATATTCTCTCCCAGCAGCAATGCTTCCATGAAATAAAAACTTCTAATTTATATGAAATTCCATATAAATCAAAAACAACACTAAATAAATAAATACCGTATAAATAAATAAAAACACTTTGGGTGAAAAGTGACTGCGCCAAATAAAAACTGAGCAATTTGGTGCACATTTTATTCCGTCAAAATATGCCAACTAATAGAAGGTGCCCAGAGACTAGACAGTTTAAAGGGGTACTCCGGTGGAAAACTTTTTTTTTAAATCAACTGGTGCCAGAAAGTTAAACAGATTTGTAAATTACTTCTATTAAGAATTCTTAATCTTTCCAGTACTTATTAGCGGCTGTATACTACAGAGGAAAATTCTTTTCATTTGGGATTTCTTTTCCGTCACAACCACAGTGCTCTCTGCTGACACCTCTGTCCATTTTAGGAACTATCCAGAGCAGCATATGTTTTCTACGGGGATTTTCTCCTGCTCTGGACAGTTCCTGACATGGACAGAGGTGTCAGCAGAGAGCACTGTGGTCGTGACAGAAAAGAAATCCAAAAAGAAAAGAATTTCCTCTGTAGTATACAGACACTAACAAGTACTGGAAGGATTAAGATTTTTTAATAGAAGTAATTTACAAATCCACTGGAGTACCCCTTTATAGCTGACCAGCCAGCAGGATTTTAGTAAGGGCTTGTCTGTATAGGGCTTTTGATCTCGAATCCATACATACCCCTCAATAGTCAACTGACCCCTTCAGGGCCGAGATATCAGAGTGTAAAAAAATATGCAAAATAGGCTTGGAGCCAACTGAGCGTTCTCTCGGCTGCAAGATTGAAGGGGGGAGGCGGGGCCTAGTGCCTGTCAATCAAGGGGGGTGAGGGTAGGTGGGTAATTGGTGTACAGAGGAGAGTGACTACCTGGTGAATGGGCTCTTGGATCTCAGTGGGCATATGGTTGCTTTTTCATTACTATCACAGCTCTTTTTAAGGTTTTTCTCACATTTTTCTAAAGGGGTACTCCGGTGGAAAACTTTGTTTTTTTTTTTAAATCAACTGATGCCAGAAAGTTAAACAGATTTGTAAATTAGGGTGGGTTCACACCACGTTTTTGCAATACAGTTCCCGTATCAGGTTTTTGGATGACAAACGGATTTCTCAAAACCTGACTAAACTGTATCAATACGTGTGTACAAATTTCAACCTTTATACGGTTAAAAACTGTATGCGGTTTGAAAAATGACGTCCGGTTGCATCCGTTTTTTTAAGAAAAAAAACTTATACTTTTCTAACTTTTCACTCTGTTATGAATAAAGTTTCACACGTTTGATTGAAATTCCAAGAAAAAAAACTGTGCAAAGTCAAAAAACGTATATGGTGCAAACCGGATGGAACCGTATGCACATACAGTTCTGTATGGTTCCCATTGACTCCCATGTTAAAAAAAAAAACGTATACGGTTCCAATACGGTTTTTCACCGGGACCAAAAACTGGGGTAGGCTACGGTTTTGGGTATGTAAAAAAAACCGGACAAAACCGTACAGGGTGCAAAACGGACACAACCGGATACATAGTTTGGCATACGGTTTTAATGGAGAGTCAATGCATACGGTTTTCAATACGGTTCTGTACGGTTTTCAAATTGAAAACGTATACGGTAACTGTATTGCAAAAACGTGGTGTGAACCCAGCCTTACCTCTATTAAAAAAATGCAACTGCAGTGACATCTAATTTACTAGTATTTGACCAAATCTAATTTTGGGGTGAAATTCCAGTTTAACATGACAACTTATGCTGCCGAAAATCTATTTTTTCTTTCTTTGGAGAAAAAGCATTGGATTCCTCCCAGGAAGCGAACAGTGGCCTACGCCGAAGCCTCAGACTGCGCTGCTCTGTAGGTCAGCTCTCCACGTGAGACACGTCCAACCGTACATATAATCAATAGCAAACATTTTCCATGCACTTAACTCCGATACTTAAATATCAATATAATTCAGAGCCACAGCAGGCAGAAACCTTATCCGTCCGTCTGTCACTTATTTGTCTGTTCCCTTTCCATGACAAACTCCTGGGAGAAGAGATAAGGCCACCTTTTGTTGCACAAGCTGCTTATCAATAGTGCTATATTTAGAGGCCATTTCCATATTAGAGAACATTTTCCAATGCTGAAAAAGCATTCGAATCGCTGGAAATAATCTGCAAATTGTAATCTCTGGAGACTCTGTCATTACATCAGTGTTTCCCAACCAGGGTGCCTCCAGCTGTTGCAAAACTACAACTCCCAACATGCCCGGACAGCCTTCGGCTGTCCGGGCATGTTGGGAGTTGTAGTTTTGCAACAGCTGGAGGCACCCTGGTTGGGAAACACTGCATTACATAAACAACAACACCTAAACAGACCCATCACAGAAAGATGTAGGTGCTACAAACATTGAAAGGGTTAAAGGGTTACTCCGCTCCCCAGTGTCCGCAAAATTCCACCTCACACCGGAACATTGAGTTCCTGGACGCTGTGTGCGGGCTTCTGTGTTCAGGCCCGCCCCCTTGTGACGTCACATCCCGCCCCCCTCAATGCAAGTCTATGGGAGGGGGCACGGCGGCCATCACACCCCCTCCCATAGACTTGCATTGAGGTGGCGGGATGTGACGTCACATGACGGGGCGTGACGTAACGAGGGGGCGGGCGTGAACACGGAAGCCCGCACACAGCGTGTTCACGCGGGGGGTCCGACCGCTGGGGCCCCCTGCGATCTCTCTGTACGGTGCCCCGACTCTCCGACAAGATAGCGGGTGTCGACCTCCACACGAAGCGGTGGCCGACAAGCCCCCTCAATACATCTCTATGGCAGAGCCGGAGACTGCCGAAGGCAACGCTTCGGTTCTCCCATAGACTTGCATTGAGGGGGCGGGATGTGACGTCACATGACGGGGCGTGACATAACGAGGGGGCGGGCGTGAACACGGAAGCCCGCACACAGCGTTCAGGAACTCAATGTTCCGGATGCTGGGGAGCGGAGTAACCCTTTAAAGGGGTAGTCCAGTGGTGAAAAACGTATCCCCTATCCTAAGGATAGGGGATAAGTTTCAGATCGCGGGGGGTCCGACCGCTGGGGCCCCCTGCGATCTCTCTGTACGGTGCCCCGGCTCTCTGGCCAGATAGCGGGTGTCGACCTCCGCACGAAGCGGCGGCCGACACGCCCCCTAAATACATCTCTATGGCAGAGCCGGAGATTGCCGAAGGCAGCGCTTCAGCTCTGCCATAGAGTTGTATTGAGGGGGCGTGTCGGCCGCCGCTTCGTGCGGAGGTCGACACGCCCCCTTCACGCGGGCTGTCAGGGCTCCGTACAGGAGATCGCGGGGGGCACCAGCGATCGGACCCCCCGCGATCTCAAATTTATCCCCTATCCTAAGTTGTTCACCACTGGGTTCACCACTGGACTACTCCTTTAAGGTGTAAATAGAGGCAAAGTAACAACCTGCTAATAGTATACATCAGTGTCTAGACATGGGAACCATAATATGTATTAATTAAAAGGGTCCTCCGGCCTCACTTTATTATCGAAGGTGCTGGAAATTTCATATAGAAGGAGATTTATCAAGCTCCGTAGTAAAAAAATAAAAATAAATTGCGCACGTGCGACTTTTCTATACATGCTGCGACTTTTTGATTTTTGCTTATTCCAAAGCACATTTCTGAAATCTGCTCACATAGGGGGGCATTTATCAACGTCTGTAGTCATGTTTTTTCTGCTAAGTTTGTCGAATAATTGTCGCAGTTGCACCTGCGACTTTTTTAACAGACAGCGAGAAAAGCAAATTTTCTTTCCCGCCTTTTTTTTTTTTGTAGAAAAAAGAAATGGACTTGCAGTGGTCAGAAATGTATGAAGTGCGAAAGTTGCAAAAAAAGTCGCATTACATGAAAAAACCTACTTAATTTACTCCAGCTCAAACATGGAGCAGAAAAAGCCGCTACCAAAGCAAAAAAAGAAAAAGTGCGTAAGTGAAAGAAATTTATCAACAGGCTGAAAGCAGTGGATAAATAAGTCGCACATAAGCAAAAAAAATTGTAAGAAAAAAATAACTAAAAAAAGGAATAAATAAGCAAACATTGATAAATGTCCCTCATAGTCATTTTTTTTTTTTTTTACTTTGCAGTGGGCATGTACAGTAACCCCCCAACCTGCGATGGCCCTGACATATGATAAAATCGACATACGATGCTTTTATATGTCGGGGCCATCGCATTAACTGCTATTCGACAGCGCAAAATGCTTAAGCTGCTGTCGGATAGCAGTTTAAACATCCCGGGCAGGTTCGCTTACCTATTCCTGCTGCTCCGGGTCCACTTCGCGATCCTCCGGTGTCTTCTGCATCTTGTCCGGGCCTCACTTTCTGGCATCGTTATTACGTCACTACGCACGCAGCGCTGGCGCAGCAGAGTAATAACATCACCAGCGAGGCCCGGACCCTGTAGAAGATGTGGAAGAAGCCGGAGGATCGCGAAGAAGACACCAAAGCAGTGGGACAGCATCAGGAGCCCCTGGGACAGCATCGGGAGCGGTGAGGACCTGGTCCGGAGCGGCAGGGACAGGTGAGTACAGATTCCTATACTTTACATTGCACGAATCCCTCAACATACAATGGATTCGACAAACGATGGGTCGTTTGGAACGAATTACCATCGTATGTTGAGGGACCACTGTATTTATCAAATGCGATAGTCTCTATTTATGAAGAAAAAAAGTCGCATCTCCATGTAAAAGTCGCATATGTATTCCAGGTCCAACCTGGCTTACAGAAAGTGCATACGTCTGCAGAAAAGGACATTAACACCGACTTTAACAACTGTTTTTTTCTGCATCATGAAACAAAGCTACTACATTAATGTTAATTATCGAAAAAAAATTATTATATAACTAATAACTATTTATTTTAAGGTTGAACATACACACTGCACACAATTTTAGGACACGTACATGCTGGCGTACACACTAAATTTTTTAATTAATGTTGTGTTAAAATAGAATACGGCACAAAATAATTGTGTAAGAATTTCTACAGACTACATAAATAACCCATATGTGCCACTAAAATTTTTCCTTAAAAAAAAGAAACATCCATAGTAATACAGCTTCATGCACATTTTGGGGTGGGTAAAGTACCGAGCCGTTTTTTTCTTTTTGTTTTTATTGTGGCTTCACTATTGTTTATGTGCCTGTTGGTGCTGCGCTGTCTTCCTTCCTGATGTAAACTTCGGCCTCAGTGACGCAAGACTTCGCCCACCAACCTCACAAAATGCGGGCTCAAAATTAAACAAAAAAGCCTCCAGAGTACGGATATTCATGGTGCGTCATAGTATGTGTTTAAAGGGGTACTCCGGTGCTTAGAGATCTTAGACAGCGGTCACGCCCCCTCCCATAGGCTTTCATTGATGGGCGGACCGTGACGTCACACGGGGGCGGAGGCGTGATGTCACACGCCGGCGGCCCCATGGTCGCCGGTAATCAGACCCGGAGTAAACATGCTCCGGGGACTGATTTTAATTGGGGTGCTGCATGCACAATCACAGGGGTCCCCAGCGGCGGGACCCCTGTGATCAGGCATCTTATCCCCTATCCTTTGGATAGGGGATAAGATGTCTAAGCACCGGAGTACACCTTTAATATTTTCTTATTTCTGAGGAGGGTGGATGGGTTGCTGCGGGATAGTTGGAGTGCAGCCATTTAGTGCCAGGCAAGCCAGTCAGGGTGTCACCCGATCAGGTACGACCTCCCCCCCCCCCCCCTCCCCGTCACTCTCTAGCAACGCTACTGGTAGTAAAGGGTAGATAAAGAACTTCGGCCATTAACATAAGGGAAAAAGTTTCTGCTTTAAAAAATGCTTTTGTAAGTGGGTCTCCCGAGTTTTGCTTTCGTGCGATTTATTTATCAAGGTCGTGCGACTATTAGATAAATAGGTCCCATGTAAGCAAAAGTAAGTTAAAGGAAAACTGTCAGCTTTCTTCCCCCGCACTAACCAGTGGTACTGGCTGGTAGTGCGGAGGACGCTGATCAGTTTGGTCCTTACTGTGCTCGGATCTGCTGCGCCGTTCGGCCGTAATCTTCTATTATCAGTATTATCAAATGAAGTGCTAACTGGCACTCTGACGTCAGTGCGGGGCCGCAGCGCCGCCCAGCTCATCAATATTCCCACTGACGTCAGAGTGCCAGTTAGCACTTCATTTGAATATACCGATAATAAAAGATTAAGGCCAAACGGCGTGGCGGATCCGGGCACGGTAAGGACCAAACTGATCAGTGTCCCCCAGCCAGTAGTGCGGGGGGAGAAAGCTGACATTTTTCATTTGCAACAGGTACGCTTTAAGCTTAAAGGGGTACTACGCTGCTCAGCATAGCCCCGCCCCCTCAATGCAAGTCTATTGGAGGGGGCGTGACATCCGTCACGCCCCCTCCCATAGACTGTCATCGAGGGGGCGGGGCGTGACATCACAAGGGGGCAGGGCTATGACGTCACAAGCTGCCGGCGCCAGCTTTCAGAACAGTTTGTTCCAAACGCTGAGCAGCGGAGTACCCCTTTAAAGGACTGAACTTAGTCCACTTGTGATTCCATTCAGTCAATAGCTTCGACGTATACTTTTATTCTGCGTTATGCAAAAAGTGTGATCTGCTCTGGTTAGTCATGTAAAATGAACGTACAGTAATGCAAAAAAGTACCTTTATTACGTGGGTAATCGACTCAAAGAACAAAAAATTACAAATGCTGGGTCATAGGAGGGGATTCCAAGTGGGTGACCCTTCCTCCCCCGATGTTACATACGCACCGTCCAGCCCTGCTGTTTATGACATAATCGAAAAGCGTCCCGGCTTTGAACAAAAATCAAATCAGTTTTTGTCAACATGTATCTGCGGATGATGTAAGACGTGTATTGCCGAAAGGAAAAACATCATGACTCCTAATGAGTTTACATAATGTGTTATTACCTTCACCCCACCCCCCACCCCACCTGCTCAGGGTTTTCGCCTTCATTTAATTAGCTGGAGACAGACAAAGCATCTCCGACCCAGACATTTCCATAGTTACAGCAGCTGACCAAACCGTGTGACCACAATACGGAAGAAACTCCCAAGCGATCACATGTCGGATTATAATGTGGCGCTCCTGAGTACTGTGGAGCCAGAGTAGGATCCCACAGGCGCCAATAAACTCCGCACTCTCGCAGTCGGGCAAACTCTTGTTCTTTCCCGTATGGATTCTTGACACTGTATGTATTTTTCCTAGGGCTGGGACTAATGTTTGGTTTCATAATCGATTACTGTTTCAATGAATCGACTAATCGGATAAAAATAACGAAAGTGGAGAAGATAATTTGGTAGTTAGATTAGGAAGGGAGGGGGGAGGGGATCGGACTGAAGGTCTCCTGTGTGTTTTATGTCAGGGATTTATTGGCCCTCATTTACTATTGCAAATCCGACATGTTTTGGTCGGCTTGTGCGCCAGATTTTGCGCCAGAATTGAAAAAACCCAGACTAACTCTCCATTTTGCTAAGAAAACCCGAAAAGGGGCGTGGTCACCAGGGAAAGGGGGCGTGGTCTCTAGAAAGGGAGTGTTCCCGACAAAACCCAACATATTTACTAAGGTTTCCACATAAAATGTGGTGGATTTGAGCTGAGGAAAACCCCACAGATCAGAGCATGTGTAAAAAACAGCAAAGTGTAGGTAAAGTGGGAAATGTAGGGAAACCTTAGTAAATATGGTGGAAAATAAATTGTAGGGAATTAAAACCCACAAAGAAACCTACACAACACTCTTAGTAAATAAGGGCCAGTGTGTGTTAGGAGAAAGTTTGTGGGGTCGGCTAGATACTGAGCTCTGTGGAGCCCCCCCGTTTCTTACATGTGGCAGCACATTCCCAGGTTGTCCATCCTACGCGCTCCTACTGAATTGCCCATGGCAACCAATCAGATCGCTTCTTTCATTTTTGAAAAGGTCTCTGAAAAGTGAAAGCAGCGATCTGATTGGTTGCTATGGGCAACTCAGCAACATTTCTCTGGACAGGTTTTGATAAATCTCCCCCCATAATCTTCCACTTCCTGCATCGTCTCACGCCTTATATATATATAAAAAAAAGGAGTCATCCAGCCAAAAATAAAAAGTATCTAATCGGGAGTGTAAGATCGCTGGGACCCCCACATTCTCCGAAACAGGGCCCCGGCTCTCTCAGCTGCATGGAGAAGCAGACGGTACGACCTCCATGCACTGTCTACAGCAGTGTTTAGCAACCAGGGTGCCCCCAGCTTTTTCAAAACTACAACTCCCAGCATGCCCGGACAGCCTTCGGCTGTCCGGGCATGCTGGGAGTTGTAGTTTTGCAACAGCTGGAGGCACCCTGGTTGGGAAACACTGGTCTTGAGGAGCGCCGGAAGAGCACTCTGATACACAATGCATGGAGTGGCAGATGGGCATGTGCCATCTACCGCTTTACCGCTACATACAGCTAAAAAAAAAGCTGGTGCCCCATTTTGGAGATCGCAGGAGGTTCCAGTGATTGGACCTCAAGCGATCAGATATTTTGAGTTAGATAACACTATTAAAGTAGGAATCCAATTCAAAAATGTTGCCTGAAGTGGCACAGACTGTGTGATTTCTACAATATCTTCATCATTACTTTAGGTGTCAGTGTTGTCCGCATTAACCATTTACATTCTAGCTTCCATATTAGAATACGGTTGAAAATGAAAAGGTGCCGCTATAGACAATGCTGACAGGACAACAACACAAAACCTACAGGGACTGTAGCATTCACATATTCTAACAAACATTACAGTTCAAGGGGTACTCCCCTGTCCAGCGTTCTGAACATTTAGTTCCGAACGCTGTGTGCGCGCTGCAGAGGTCGGCCACGCCCCTTGTGACATCACGCCACGCCCCCTCGATGCAAGTCTATGGGAAGGGGTGTGGTGGTATCACATTGCACATCCTACGGCACGTGTTGTGATACCAGTATCAGAATTACAAATGTGGTTGCTGTCCCCTTGTGCTATTTTATCAACCCCTTACTCACCCCTGTGCCACTTCATTACCCCTTCATCACTCCCTGTGCCATTTTATCACTCTTTGTGCTAATTTATCACCCCCTTCATCCTCCCCCGGGCCAATTTATCACTCCCTTCATCACCCCCTGTGGAAAATGTATCACCCCCTTCATCACCCCCTGTGGAAAATGTATCACCCCCTTCATCACTACCTGTGGAAAATGTATCACCCCCTTCATCACCCCCTGTGGAAAATGTATCACCCCCTTCATCACCCCCTGTGGAAAATGTATCACCCCCTTCATCACCCCCTGTGGAAAATGTATCACCCCCTTCATCACCCCCTGTGGAAAATGTATCACCCCCTTCATCACCCCCTGTGGAAAATGTATCACCCCCTTCATCACCCCCTGTGGAAAATGTATCACCCCCTTCATCACCCCCTGTGGAAAATGTATCACCCCCTTCATCACCCCCTGTGGAAAATGTGTCACCCCCTTCATCACCCCCTGTGGAAAATGTATCACCCCTTCATCACGCCCTGTGGAAAATGTATCACCCCTTCATCACTCCCTGTGGAAAATGTATCACCCCCTTCATCACCCCCTGTGCCAATTTATCATCCCTTCAGTACCCCATGCCAATTTATCCCCCCCCCCCCTTCATTACCCCCTTTATCACCCTCTGTGGCAGTTCATCATCCCTTCATCACCTCCTTCATCATCATTCCTGTAACAGTTTACCACCCCCTTCATCAACCCCTGTGCCACTTCATCCCCCCCCTTCAACACCCCGTTGTGCCACTTCAACCACCCCATCACCCTCTGTGCCATTTAATTCCTCCCCCTTGATTCCCCCCTGCGTCATTTCCCACCTGGCCTATGTCTCTCAGGCGCAGGCTCAGTGGCTTGGCAGGTCTGACGAGTGACATGCTCTTGCATGGCGCTGACAAGTGACGTCCTCCGGGTCCGCTCCTCGGTGCGACGTCGGGGGTGTCACTGGATGACAATTCAAGATCACGCAGCATGATCTGCTGCTGTGGGACGGGGGGCTCCTGCGTTCCCCCTGGGGACTGCTGCCGACACGCTAATGTATCATGACACCCAGTTTGGAAAGCACTTCAGTCAAGGCAGCCATGTCCATTGGTAAAGCTGTCACTCAAAATTTTTTTTTTGGGGGGGGGGGAGGGAGAAAAAACAACAATTTCTATTGAAATATTTAAAAGACGTCCACTACGTGAATACACACACTCCATTAACCCCTGTGACTACCACAATGCATTGGTGGCCATGACCATACTGTTGATAAATGTACAAGAAGAAACACAAGAGAACAGGCAAAGCTTCTATCTAATCCACAGTATCACAAGCCAGTGATCCGTCTTAATTCATGACTGGAAGCCTTAAAACATAAACATGGCCTCAAATCCTATTTCTGGAATACGATTATCGTGGAAATAAGACCGGATATGTGCATCGCCATTAGCGGCACCGAGGAACGCCAGCACCGTGGCTGCACCATCCTCCCTCGCTGTTAAATTTAGAATCTCTCGGGAATCATTCCTTAAAGAGTCACTGGAGCCGGGAGGAAGCTAGGGATTTACTTTGCTAGGAGAATACAGGGGGAAAAAGCAGTGCACAATCACAGAGATGCTGCAGAACCTCTTTGTCAGTATAGCTGCCGATGACCTATAACAGAGCAGCTTCTTATTTTTGCAGAAGTTCTTCCGTCACAACTTCATTTACAGTGTTTCCCAATCAGTGTGCATCCAGCTGTTGCAAAACTACAACTCCCAGCATGCCCGGACAGCCTGCGGCTGTCCGGTCATGCTGGGAGTTGTAGTTTTGCAACAGCTAGGCGCACACTGGTTGGGAAATACTGCTTTAAATGCTTTGTTATCTGCAGTGAATGGAAGCCCAGAAAAAGTGCATATACATATATGTAGTGTCCCACACAAAATTGTATACTGTACTATATACAGTCACACACACTATATACAATTGTACATGCTATTTACAGTCTTAAACACACTATATACAACTGTATATACTATATATACAGTCACACACACACACTATATACAATTGTACATGCTATTTACAGTCTTAAACACACTATATACAACAGTATATACTATATATACAGTCACACACACACACTATATACAATTGTACATGCTATTTACAGTCTTAAACACACTATATACAACTGTATATACTATATACAGTCACACACACACACTATATACAATTGTACATGCTATTTACAGTCTTAAACACACTATATACAACTGTACATACTATATACAGTCACACACACACGCACTATATACAATTGTACATGCTATTTACAGTCTTAAACACACTATATACAACTGTGTATACTATATACAGTCTCACACACTATATACAATTGTACATGCTATTTACAGTCTTAAACACACTATATACAACTGTGTATACTATATACAGTCACACACACTATATACAATTGTACATGCTATTTACAGTCTTAAACACACTATATACAACTGTACATACTATATACAGTCACACACACTATATACAATTGTACATGCTATATATAGTCTCACACACACTGTATACAATTGTATTTACTATATACAGTCACACACATTATATACAATCGTACATGCTATTTACAGTCTTAAACACACTATATACAACTGTGTATACTATATACAGTCACACACATTATATACAATTGTACATGCTATTTACAGTCTTAAACACACTATATACAACTGTGTATACTATATACAGTCACACACACTATATACAATTGTACATGCTATTTACAGTCTTAAACACACTATATACAACTGTATATACTATATACAGTCACACACACACTATATACAATTGTACATGCTATTTACAGTCTTATACACACTATATACAACTGTGTATACTATATACAGTCACACACACTATATACAATTGTACATGCTATATATAGTCTCACACACACTGTATACAATTGTATATACTATATACAGTCACACACACTATATACAATTGTACATGATATATACAGTCTTATACACACTATATACAATTGTATATACTATATACAGTCACACACACTATATACAATCGTACATGCTATATATAGTCTCACACACACTGTATACAATTGTATATACTATATACAGTCACACACACTATATACAGTTGTACATGATATATACAGTCTTATACACACTATATACAATTGTATATACTATATACAGTCACACACTATATACAATCGTACATGCTATATATAGTCTCACACACACTGTATACAATTGTATATACTATATACAGTCACACACACTATATACAGTTGTACATGATATATACAGTCTTATACACACTATATACAATTGTATACACTATATACAGTCACACACACTATATACAATCGTACATGCTATATACAGTCTCACACACACTGTTTACAATTGTGCATACTATATACAGTCACACACTATATACAATTATATATACTATATATACAGTCACACACTATATACAATTATATATACTATATATACAGTCACACACTATATACAATTATATATACTATATATACAGCCTCACACTATATACAATCATACATACTATATATACAGCCTCACACTATATACAATCATATATACTATATACAGTCACACACACTATATACAATCATAAATAGTCACACACTATAAACAATCATACATGCTATATATACAGCCACACACTATATACAATCATACATACTATATATAGTCACACACACTATATACAATCATATATACTATATACAGTCACACACACTATATACAATCATACATGCTATATATACAGTCTCACACAGACTATATACAATCATACATACTATATATACAGTCTCACACACACTGTATACAATCATACATACTATATACAGTCACACACTATATACAATTATATATACTATATATACAGCCTCACACTATCTCCAATCATACTATATATACAGCCACACACTATATACAATCATACATACTATATATACAGCCACACACTATATACAATCATACATACTATATACAGTCACACACACTATATGCAATCATACATGCTATATATACAGTCTCACACACAATGTATACAATCGTGCATACTATATACAGTCTCACACAGACTATATACATACATTCATAATATATACAGTCACACACACAAACACACTATATACAATCATAAATACTATATACAATAATATATACTATATACAGTCACACACTATATACAATCATATATACTATATATACAGTCTCACACACAATGTATACAATCGTGCATACTATATACAGTCACACACACAAACACACTATATACAATCATAAATACTATATCCGGTCCCACATATGCTATAAACAAGTGTACTTACAGTCACACAAACACTATATACAGTTGTGCATACTATATGAACACAATAACCTCTTCTAGTGGTATACG
This sequence comes from Hyla sarda, assembly GCF_029499605.1. NCBI lineage: Eukaryota > Metazoa > Chordata > Amphibia > Anura > Hylidae > Hyla > Hyla sarda. Next base: position 57,455,366 of record NC_079193.1, on the reverse strand, counting down.
CATGCTTTATAAAGTGTGTGCCAGGACAGGCAGATTTCCAGATGTCACCATTGTTGTAATAGAGAGATGGCTGACCATGTATAAGTAATGATCTTATCTGGGATGTAAGCGGTGCCCCAGGTGATAACCCTATAATACCGTGACCCTGTGACCTTCCTGATTGACCCATCATATAATGATCTATACATAATATATTGAAAAGTAACAGTAAAGGTCACAGGCTGCACCTCTCTCCCGCAGCACCCCTGCCCCTAACAGGGTATATAGCAGGATGAAGTGGCACTAGCAATGTGTTCTATGCCATGATAAGATAACCCTCTAAACCAGTGGGCTCCAACCTGCAGACCTCCAGCTGTTGCAAAACTACAACTCCCAGCATGCCCAGACAGCCAACGGCAACATCTGGAGGTCCAAATGTTAAAGACCACTGCTCTACACCAGTGGACTACAACCTGTGGCACTCCAGCTGTTACCACACTACTACTCCCAGCATGCCCAGACAGCTGGCGGTTGTAGTTCTGTAACAGCTGGAGTG